>NC_079195.1:224884429-225026864 GCF_029499605.1 Hyla sarda
CTGTCAGGTTGAATCCCTGTACCTCCTCAGGGCTCTTCAGCAGTGTTCTCCCATAATGTGAATAGGGTCACGTGATTGTTAGTTACATGATAATGTTTGTCACATGTTTAAGTCATATGTTTGTTACTCAGAGAGCACCAGGTGACCAGGTGACCCGCAGTTGGCCTATGGGCTCCTTGCTCAGCCCCCCTTTATAAGAGGGGGAGGTACTACAATCTCTCTCTTGTCTTTCCCTTTCTTCTGAGGTCAAGTCCAGTCCAGACGTCTCAGGGTCAGTGTCCAGCACGTCTGGAGGCCTCAAGCCTAAATTGCAGCCACAAGTCAGTAAGTCAAGTCATCTTTATCTGCTGTCATCATCTTCAGTCAAGTCAAGTCAATTATAGTCAGCGTGGCCTGCACCTATAGTCTCTCAAGTCACTACAAGTCCCAGCAAGCTGCGAGGTCCCCTGTGTTACTGGTCATCTCGCTGGGATCCTGGCCGAACTGAATCGACTGTAACACCTGTCACTCAGTAAAAGCTACTGTTAACCTTAACCTGGCCTTGGACTATTATTTGCCCCTGCCTAACCTAGGACTAGCGGTTCTACCTTCGGGTGGTTACCACGCCCTGTCGTCACGAACATATAGGGGTTAATACCATCTACCCCTGGGCAACTCCATTATCAGGATCAGGACTAGCGGCTGGTGAGGACACTGGAGGTGGATCCTCTGTGCCAGAGAGGTGATGGCGCGGGTCGTACTGGGAGATCGGTTCTAAGCAGTTACTGGTCTTCACCAGAGCCTGCCGCAAAGCGGGATGGACTTGCTGTGGTGGTAACTACCAGGTTGTGTCCCCCAGTAGCGACTCGACCCCTCTGGCTGCTGAGACAGGCGCGGTACAAAGGACAAGGCAAATGCAAGGACAGACGTAGCAGAAGGTCAGGGTAGGCAGCAAGGTTCGTAGTCAGGGGCAACGGCAGAAGGTCAGATACACAGGCTTGGGAATTCACAAAACGCTTTCTCAGGGCACAAGGCAACAAGATCCGGCAGGGACAGGAAGGGGAAATGGATTTTTATAGTGTAGGGAGTGATTAGAACTAATTGGGCCAGGCACCAATTAATGGTGCACTGGCCCTTTAAATCTGACCCGGCGTGCGCGCGCGACCTAGAGAGCAGGGCCGCGCGTGTCGGGACTGAGCAGAAGGACGGGGCCGGTGAGTGATACGGGATGCGACCCGCGGGAGGGCACGTCCCGCTGCGGGGATCGCATCCCCGCTGAGGGACACAGAGCAGCGCTCCCGGTCAGCGAGTCTGACCGGGGCACTGCAAGCAGGAGTGTAACGCCGCGAGCGCTCCGGGGGAGAAGTGGGACCCGAAGCGCTCGGCGTTACATCCATTTGCCCCTTACACCTCACCTCACACCCCGTGGCTCACTGCAACTTTTGGCATCACAAGCAGGATTCGGGTGTGTGCCATATGCCACAAAGCCACAAGTCCTCCCCCCCCCCCCCAGTCTGAACTGTGTCCGAGAAAAATCACATGCCGATACGAAAAAGTTTACGCCAGAAAAGTGTACGGGCGCTAGTGAAATAATGGGGGAGGTGAAAAGGAGTCCATTATCTGTTGCTGAAAGTAAATTTAAAGTCGTGAACATTATGTGCAGGATCCGTAATGAAGCAATGTTACGTGACAAAATGTCTGCTGTTGTACCTGAAAGCGTTAATCCGTTGGTGGAGAAGCACGTGAAAGGTTCCCGCCAGAGCCAGCATCCCGTCCCTGGGCGGGGAAGTCAAGTCGCTGTTCCTAATCCTAAGTGGAACTTGAAAGGTCCGCCTCTTGTTGCCAGGGGAGCGGAAGAAGAGGATGCGCCGCTGAGTCACTTCTGGTCCCAGGCTCCGCTGATGAAGCAGTTCCGGCCGGCGGCCATTTTACTAGAGCCCATTGCCGAGGGGACAAAAACAGGAAGTTCCCTGGGCGCAGCCGTATTGCATATCCCGATGGCTGCGTCCGGCTCCGCAAATTCTTTCCAAGAGACGGCTGCAGCACAGACTCTACAGACACCAGCGATCGCAAGTAAGTCTCCGGTATATTTTTGCTCACCATTCTACACAAGGGACATATTTGTGTTTCCGTACTAAAATGGTTGTATTATAATAAAATGTATATAATTTGTTGTACACCAAACGTCATGGTGTACCGTGTTTTCTGGTGTCTGGCAGTTTTCTTTGCAGGCAGTATCCTGAACAGTCGGGAGAAGCCACATTTCACCCTATCGCCAACATCATGTACAGTCAAAAGTTTAATACAGATTAAAGTCGTGTACTACACATAGTCCATAAGTACACACAAAGTCATGTACACATGTCTTATATACATTAGGGCTGTGCACTCACTACATCACAGTCCATTCAAATGTCTTTAAGTTGTTGCATATGTCTAATGTAATTTATTGTGTCCACTTGCTCAGGATACTTTGCTGGCCAGAAGGTATTGCTATACCCACAAAGCACGTAACCTAAAAAGTCAAAGGTAACAAATGTCTAATGTTATCTAATAAATGTCTATATAACTGGTGTTCTGGGGAGAAGTGTGTAATGCCAAGGGACCCCAGTAAGCAAGGCTTTGGGCACAAAGCCTCCGGCAACCCAATCCATCAGTGTCGTGTTAGTCATATGTATAAAGTGTTGTTATACACATAGCAAAATGTCATAATATGCATAGTCATAGTCCATAAGTCATGTTTATACTATAGTCATAGGTATGTTGTCATTGCTATACATAGTCCTTATTCTCCAGTAATCTTAAGGTTATTCAGTTATACAAATCATCTGAGCATGTATGGACATTGATACAGAGACTCGCTTGTATTATCAGTTTTTGTCAACTACAGCCTGGAAATGGACATTAATCGCAATGTCCCAGGACTGCATGTGGCCCCGTGGCTTTACTTAAAGGGGTATTCCAGGCAAAAACTTTTTTTTATATATCAACTTGCTCCGGAAAGTTAAACAGATTTGTAAATTACTTCTATTAAAAAATCTTAATCCTTCCAATAGTTATTAGCTTCTGAAGTTGAGTTGCTGTTTTCTGTCTAACTGCTTTCTGATGACTCACGTCCCGGGAGCTGTCCAGCTCCTATGGGGATATTCTCCCATCATGCACAGCTCCCGGGACGTGACATCATCATTGAGCAGTTAGACAGAAAACTTCAGAAGCTAATAACTATTGGAAGGATTAAGATTTTTTAATAGAAGTATTTTACAAATCTGTTTAACTTTCCAGAGCCAGTTGATATATAAAAAAAAGTTTTTGCCTGGAATACCCCTGTGGGTTTGTGATGTCCCAGTACAGGATACGTTCCTACAGTCCTGTCTGGTTGAGTCCCTATACATCCTCAGGGCTCTCCTGCAGTGTTCCCCCATAATGTGAATAGGTTGTATATTAAGTGCAAAGGACCTTTGAAGTGGGTCACATGATTGTTAGTCACATGATAATGTTTGTCACATGTTTAAGCCATATGTTTGTTACCCAGAGAGCACCAGGTGACCCGCAGTTGGCCTATGGGTTCCTTGCTCAGCCCCCTTTATAAGAGGGGGAGGTACTACAATCTCTCTCTTGTGTTTCACTTTCTGCTGAGGTCAAGTCCAGTCCAGACGTCTCAGAGTCAGTGTCCAGCACGTCTGGAGGCCTCAAGCCTAAATTGCAGCCACAAGTCAGTAAGTCAAGTCATCTTTATCTGCTGTCATCATCTTCAGTCAAATCAAATGTAGTCAGCGTGGCCTGAACCTATAGTCTCTCAAGTCACTGCAAGTCTCAGCAAGCTGTGAGGTTCCCTGTGATACTTTTCACCTCTCTGGGATCCTGGCCGAACTGTATTGACTGTAACACCTGTCAAACCTCAGTAAAAGTTACCATTAACCTTAACCTGGCCTTGGACTATTATTTGCCACTGCCTAACCATGGACTAGCGGTTCTACCTGGCGTCACAGACACGAAGGGGTTAATACCATCTACCCCTGAGCAACACCATCGGCCCCTTACACCTCACCACAAATGTATGATTGTTGGGGGTCCAACCTCTTGTATCCCCACCAAGCAAGAGAATCACAGTTTCTGAGTTCCCTCTTGCGAATGGAGGGGTCCATATGTATGATTGCTGGGGGTCCCACCACTGGGATCCTACTAATCAAGGAATCTGCAGTCTCTGAGTGATTTTTGTGAATGAAGGGGTATAAATGTATGATTTCTGGGACCCCAACAATTGAGGCTCCCCTGCAGTGTCTCCCCCTGTTTTCACATGAAAGAGTAAAGGACCTGTATTGTAAGTCACATGATTATGTCACATGTTTAAGTCATATGATGAGAACACCAGTGACCAGGTGACTATGCTAGTAACCTATGGGCTCCTTGCACAGCCCCCCTTTATAAGGAAGGGCGGAGCTGCAATCTCTCCTGCTTCCTGCTGAGGTCAAGTCCAGTCATCTGTCCCAGTGCCTGTGTCCAGCCATTAGAGGCCTCAAGCCTAAAGTCTGCAGCCACCTGTCAATTGCAAGTAAGCTCAAGTCTTCTAATAGTCATCAAGTCAGTCAAGTCCACTACCATCTACCCCTGGGCAACACCATCTGCCCCTTACACCTCACCTCATACCCCGTGGCTCACCACAACTTTTGGCGTCACAAGCAGGATTCGGGTGTGTACCATATACCACAAAGCCACAAGTCCTTCCCCCCTAGTCTGAACTGTGTCCGAGAAAAATCGCATGCCAATGCAAAGAAGTTTGCACCAGAAAAGTGTACAGGACTGGTATTACTGCAGAGTGTTACTGGCGGCGCTGGTGAAATAGAGGGGAAGGTAAAAGAAAGACTGTTAACTGCTATTGTGGAGTGTGCAAAGTCAGTTCCTAAAAGGGTTAAATGTAGTCTGGTGTTTCCTGCGCGCAGGAGCGGTCACAGTTCCACCCTGTCAGTCCCCAGCAGCGATGCCTCTTCAGTGTTGCGAGGAGGAATTAAATGTCCGCCCTATATTTCACAGGGGAAGACTTTACCGATCGGACCAAAACAGGAAGTTCCCCGGGCACAGCCATATTGGAGGTTCCGGTGGCTGCGTCCGGTTCCACTATCACCAGTCAAGCATCCGCTGCAGTGCAGACTCTGCATCTGCAAATAATCATTGCAAGTAAGTCTCTGGTACCGGTGGCTCCCTACATTAACCTTCTAGTGCCCAGCAGCATCACCGGGTACTTACCACATCGGGGGGGAGCGCCAGCCAGAGTGTTCCCGTCAGTCAAGACTAAGCTGCTGCAGCACCTCATCAAGCATATTAAAGGAACAGCGCACTCAATTCCTCTTCAAGCGACAGCGTGCTCAATTTATCTTAAAGCGACAGCGCACTCAATCTTAAAGTGACAACGTGCTCAATTCTTCATAAAGTGATGGTGTACTCAAAAGGTCTACAAGATGTCAGCACTGGTATTCATGGGGAACCCTGTCCTCCCTACCTACAACATAGACCCCTTCCTCCTGAGGGATTTCAAGGAGAGGATCCAGAGTTTGTTTGTCTTTTATTCTTTCCCTCCTAATCAACAGGTACAGTTGCTCACAGGACAGCTACAGGGACCAGCACTAGAGGAAGTCTGCACCTGGCCCGCCTCCGAGAAGGTGACTGTTCCAGGTATTTGAGTCACATTCTCCATCAGAGGTATGTCTCCGGCTGTATGAAAGCCAACAGAAGCTAGGTGAGACCTTGAGAGTTTATGCTGTAGCCTTGCAGAATGCCCTAGAGACTGTCCAAAAATTAGGCTGTGCAATGCCCCTGCTACTTTCCAGCATCTGATGGAGCGAAACTTTCAAAGTGTCCTCTTGTAGCTAGATGATGTCATCGTATACTTCAAGTCCCACCAGGAGCACCTTAGTCACCTGTCAGACGTCTTCCAAGTCTTGATCAAACATGGGCTGAAGATTAAGCCATCAAAGTGTCATCTGCTTAAATGTGAGTCAGAATACTGTGACCACCCTTGAAGAGGGGGAACCCAGGAAGACCTATACACCTGGAAGACTCTACAAGACGAAAGATCTGTTTTTCTACCTTCTGAGGAACAAGGTACCAACCCGTCTATGCCGGACCCATTGTGACTACCAGTTGAAACGTCTGTAGTGACAGAGGAAGCGACTGTTCATGCACAAGGGACTGTTGTACCGAAAGTCTTTGGATCTGGTTTCTGGTGATCGACTTCATCAGATTCTGGTTCCATGAAGAGATGCGGCAATGGTCTTCAACACATATCATGATCGGTCGGGACACTTTGGAGTCCACAAGACCGAGGCTACTGTCAGACGAAGGTTCTACTGGATTTTGATGCGGAGCGACATCGAGAAATGATGCAGTGAGTGTGCAGTTTGCAACATCAAAAAGAATGGGTGCAAAGACACAAGAGCACCCCTCCATTCCATCCAGAGTGAAAGGCCTAACCAGTTGGTCGCGCTAGACCATGTCAAGTTGTCTCCTACCCGGTCTGGGTACACTTATGCTCTCACCATGGTGGATCACTACTCCAAGTGGGTTGTCGTAGCACCCGTTAAAGACCTCACAGCCAAAACCACGGCCCAGATGTTCTATTCTCATTGGATACAAATCCTTCGGTGTCCGGGGTCGGTGTCGAGGCCCAAATATTTCAGGAGCTGTGTGAGTTCCACACCTGCAAGAAACTCCGGACTACTGCTTACCACTCTAAAGGGAACGGGCTCTGTGAGTGCATCAATCAAGTTTTTATCCACATGCTGCAAGCAGTGTCTATATCAAGGCACGAAGATTGGCCCTGGTTGTTGCCCGAATTGCTGGAAATTTATAATAACACAATCCACTGTTCTACTGGATACACCCCGTTCTACTTGATGATGGGTTGACATGGGCAGTTGCCAAAAGACTGAACGTTTGGACTTCAAGCTCCCATCAACAACTCTCCGCAAGCTTCTATGGAGTGGGTCTCTGACCACCAAAGATAGCAAAAGAGATTGTCAATAAAAAGATGGGAGAGGCTCAGCAAAGGCAACAGCAAGACTACAACCGTCATGCCTCTGCCATACCCCTCCAGTTAGGCAACAAGGTCTGGCTGCGGAAGTTCTCGAGGACCCACAAACTGGACTCCATCTGGGAAACGGAGCCCTACACAGTGAAGGCTGTACCCTACCCAGACTTAGATGTATACGCAATCCAGTAACCAGGGTACGAGTCATCCACCGTAACTGGATAAAGTTATGTTGCAAGGAAGACCTGCCTGAACCTCCTGTACCACCTCCACCAGCTGTCAGACCTGCAAGGGAGTATGTGCTTGGAGACAGGATCCACCCATCCATGGATATTCCATGTTCTCTCCCAGTCAACCTGCAATCTTCTGAGTTATGCCATCTCAGGGGCCGGTGCAACCAACTCTAGTCGCCTCACCAGCTGAAGTCCTATCACCATTGGCACCAGTCTACACCCCTGTGTCCAGGTCTCCAATATCTCCAATATCTCCAATACCAATATCTCCAATACCAGCCAGTCCGAGTTTAGAAAGTCCAGAACCAGCTCCAACTCTGGAATTTGATATTCAAGAGGCCCCTATCACTCCACTCGTGACAAGAGCTTCCGAAGAAGGAACTGTTCCCGATTCCCAATAGGTTGTGCTGCATATATCCCAATGGTCTACCCAGGGTCAGCTACCCGCAAGATACAAGGACTAACACCATGTACAGTCTAATACTACACATGGTCCATAAGTCCACCTAAAATTTATGTACACATATCGATTGTACATTAGGGCTGTAGCACTTACTACATCACAGTCCATTCAAATGTCTTTTAGTGTCCTCTGTCTCATATGTCTAATGTAACTTTCTTGTATCACGTGCTCAGGATACAAAGTATTCCTGTACCGACAAAGCATGTAACTTAAACGTCAAAGGTAACAAGTGTCAAATGTTATCTAATAAATGTTTAAATATATCTAGTGTTCTGGGGAGAAGTGTATCATGCAAATGGACCCCAATAGCCAAGGCATTGGGCAGAAAGCCTCCCGCAACCCAATCCGCCAGTGTTGTGTCCTGTTATGTCATATGTATAAAGTGTTGTTATATGCATAGTCATAGTCCAATGTCATAATATGCATAGTCCTAGTCAAATGTTATAATATGCATAGTCATAAGTATGTTGTCATTGCTATACATAGTCCTTATTCACCAGTAGTCCTATGGTTGTTCAGTTATACAATTTATCAGAGCATGTATGGACATTGATACAGAGACTCTCTTGCATTCTCATTTTTTTGTCAAAAACAGCCTGGATATGGATGTTAATTGCAATGCCCCAGGACTGCATGTGGCCTCGTGGCCGTTTCGCTCCTCAAGCCTTTCAGGACGGACGTCGAGGGCGACTTGACTCAAGAAGAGGGGTTTGTGGTGTCCCAGTAAAGGATATGGTCCTACAGTCCTGTCAGGTTGAGTCCCTATATGTCCCCGGGGCTCCCCTACAGTGTCTCCCCCTGTGCATATAAGTTTTCACATGAAAGAGTAAAGGACCTGTATTGTTAGTCACATGATTATGTCACATGTTTAAGTCATATGATTGTATTGTTATCCAGAGAACACCAGTGACCAGGTGACCTTGCTAGTAACCTATGGGCTCCTTGCACAGCCCCCCTTTATAAGGAAGGGAGGAGCTGCAATCTCTCTCGCTTTGATCACACTTCATTTTCCTGCTGAGGTCAAGTCCAGTCATCTGTCCCAGTGCCTGTGTCCAGCCATTAGAGGCCTCAAGCCTAAAGTCTGCAGCGACTGGTCAATTGCAAGTAAGCTCAAGTCTTCTAATAGTCAGTCATCAAGTCAGTAAAGTCAAGTCTACCGTCTAGTCACCGTGGCCTGCATTATAGTCAGTCTACCTACTGCAAGTCCCAGCAAGCCTGCGAGGTCTCTCTGTGTCACTGGCTACCTCTCTGGGATACTGGCTGAACTACCGTTACCCTTAACCTGGCCTTGGACTCTTTATTGCCCCTGCCTAACCTAGGACTAGCGGTACTACCTTCGGGTGGTTACAAACCACGACCTGGCATCACGAACGCGAAGGGGTTAAAACCATCTACCCCTGGGCAACACCAGCTGCCCCTTACACCTCACCTCACACCCCATGGCTCACCACAAATGGATGATTGCTTGAGGTCCACCCACTAGGACTCCCCAACCATCAAGAGAATTGCAGTCTTCATGTGCCCTTTGGAAATAAAGAAGTACATAGGCAGCCTGGTTGGTAAATACTGGTCTATGGGGTATTCCAAGAACTTTTTTATTTGGCTGTGCTATAGGGGCTGTAAATTTAGTGAAGTTCATAATATGGTGTCTTTACCAGGGTTTGATGGCTGGTCTCCCAATTCTTATGTGATCTGTGTCCCAATGTTTATTTTTAGTGTTGCCAGGTTCCAGGTTGCCATGCTGCCTAAGATATTACATCACTACTCAGTTGTTGAAAGGGAGCGTGTCTGTGCTTCAATGGGTGGAGCAACTGCTGGGTGGGAGGGAGATCATTCTCCATAGGAGAATTGTAGTTTCAAGCGCAGCACGCATGGAACGAAGCCTAGCTGTGCTGCAATGGGTTGGTTGATTGATATGGGGAAGGGAAAAGTGACCTCACACTTAAAATCCTGGGACTTGTAGTTAGAGGGAGGGAACTCCAACAGGAAATAGCAGAAAGAAATTAGCAGCATTATGGTGGACTCACAACACAGCCATTTAGCCCCAAAACAAGCACAGATCCTTCCTTAGCAGGTCCATTACTATATGGCAGGTAAGTACTAAAGTCACCTAATGGTTGAAAACCCCTTTATATTCTGTACTTGTCTATCTCCATCAGCTTCATTGCCTTCATCCCGGACATTTAACACATTCCAGAAATTAAAGTGTTAATGTAGCCAGCCTGATACTAGGTAATAATATGTGACAAGTCACATTGGGTTTAACTAGGGCAGCTGCTTTTCATATTCGTTTTGCGATCGCTCATATCTTCGAGGCCGGCCCATATTTTACACCAAAGACCGAAAAAAGAATTTAAGAACTGTAAAATCTCTTTTTTTACGAGAACTGGATATAAGAGATGAAATGTCGTATTTATCCTCTTTTCCTGAAGAGAATTTATAAGCACAGAAAGTTATTACTGCTAGACCAATAGTTATCGTTTCCATGCAAAACATAAAAAGTGCATTTAAATTGACTAAACCAACTTTTTCCCTTTCAGATTGAACATCTTCTCCACCTCTCTGCTCATTACGATCCCCATATAATTCACCTAGAATACGGAGAATTAAACACGAGCCGCCTGTAACCGAGGCTGCGCCGCCGCTTAAATGTCACTTGTTAAAGAGCATTTCCCGCACAAATAATATTTATAAATGGATGCTATTGGTATCTGCCCATAAATAACATTCCAGGAAGGGTTTTCGCTAAAATGCTGTCTTAAAATTCGAGACCATAATGCTTTGCAGCTCAGTGTTGCATTCAGATTCTATTCCCCCTTCACTGCTCTGCAATCCAAGCAAAACAGATGCATTTTGTCTTATGCGGGGAACAAATCCTAAGGGGACGGGGCATGACATAGGGATTATCTCTAGTATTAATTAGTTTAATGTGTCATATCCTACTGATATAATGCATAACACAGAGTATCTGTCACGATTCGGCTTCCAGGTAGTGGATCCTCTGTGTCAGCGAGGGATTGGCGTGGACCGTGCTAGTGGACCGGTTCTAAGAGGCTACTGGTTTTCACCAGAGCCCGCCGCAAAGCGGGATGGTCTTGCTGCGGCAGTAGCAACCAGGTCGTATCCACTAGCAACGGCTCTACCTCGCTGACTGCTGAGAAGGCGTGGGACAGAAGGACTAGGCAGAGGCAAGGTCAGACGTAGCAGAAGGTCGGGGGCAGGCGGCAAGGTTCGTAGTCAGGATGGGTAGCAGAAGTTCAGGTACACAGGCTTTGGACACACTAAACGCTTTCACTGGCACAAGGCAACAAGATCCGGCAAGGGAGTGCATGGGAGGAGGTCAGATAAAGGCAGGGAGCAGGTGGAAGCCAATTAAGCTAATTGGGCCAGGCACCAATCATTGGTGCACTGGCCCTTTAAGTCTCAGAGAGCTGGCGCGCGCGCCCTAGAGAGCGGAGCCGCGCGCGCCAGCACATGACAGCAGGGGACCGGGACGGGTAAGTGACCTGGGATGCGATTCGCGAGCGGGCGCGTCCCGCTGTGCGAATCGCATCCCCAACGGCCAAGACAGTGCAACGCTCCCGGTCAGCGGGACTGACCGGGGCGCTGCAGGGAGAAAGACGCAGTGAGCGCTCCGGGGAGGAGCGGGGACCCGGAGCGCTAGGCGTAACAGTACCCCCCCCCTTAGGTCTCCCCTTCTCTTTGTCCGGTAACTGCCTCCCCTGGGATGAGGACACCGGGAAAGAATGGAGGGTTTCCTCAACGGCAGGCAGTACAGCAGGAGTGGGAATGGGGAGGGAGGGCAGAGGGCGAGGCCTGGCACGGGGCAGTGTGACACCAGGACGGGGGCCATGGGGAGGCACAGAGGCTTGCCTGACGGGACTGGGAGGGGGGGAGAGGCACTTCCTGTGGCAGGCAGAGTCCCAGTTCCTGATCTCCCCGGTGGTCCAATCAATGGTGGGGGAATGAAGCCGGAGCCAAGGCAGACCGAGGAGGACCTCAGAGGTACAGTTGGGGAGAATGAAGAACTCAATCCTCTCAAGGTGGGGTCCAATAGACATGAGGAGGGGCTCTGTGCGGTAACGCACGGTGCAGTCCAATCTGGCTCCGTTGACCGCGGAGATGTAAAGCGGCTTGACGAGACGGGTCACCGGGATGCTGAATTTATTAACAAACGACTCCAAAATAAAATTTCCAGAGGCACCGGAGTCCAAGCAGGCCACAGCTGAGAGGGAGGAGTTGGCTGAAGAAGAAATCCGCACGGGTACCGTGAGACGTGGAGGAGCAGACTTGGAACCAAGAGACGCCACACCCACGTGAGCTGGGTGCGTGCGTGCGTTTCCCAGGCGTGGAGGACGGATAGGGCAATCCACCAAGAAATGCTCGGTACTGGCACAGTAAAGACAGAGATTTTCTTCTCTACGTCGATTCCTCTCTTCCTGGGTCAGGCGAGACCGATCCACTTGCATGGCCTCCTCGGCGGGAGGCCCAGGCGAAGACTGCAAAGGATGCTGTGGGAGAGGTGCCCAGAGATCTAAGTCTTTTTCCTGGCGGAGCTCTTGGTGTCGCTCAGAAAAACGCATGTCAATGCGGGTAGCCAAATGGATGAGTTCTTGGAGGTTGGCAGGAATCTCTCGTGCGGCCAGCACATCCTTGATGCGACTGGATAGGCCTTTTTTAAAGGTCGCGCAGAGAGCCTCATTATTCCAGGATAGTTCAGAAGCAAAAGTACGGAATTGTATGGCGTACTCGCCAACGGAAGAATTACCCTGGACCAGGTTCAACAGGGCAGTCTCGGCAGAAGAAGCTCGGGCTGGCTCCTCGAAGACACTCCGGAGTTCAGCGAAGAAGGCCTGGACTGTGGCTGTGGCAGGATCATTGCGGTCCCAGAGCGGTGTGGCCCAAGACAAGGCCTTTCCTGAAAGAAGGCTTACTACGAACGCCACCTTAGACCGTTCTGAAGGAAACAAGTCCGACAACATCTCCATATGCAGGGAACACTGAGACAAAAATCCACGGCAGAGTTTAGAGTCCCCATCAAATTTGTCCGGCAGGGACAAGCGGAGGTTAGGAGCGGCCACTCGCTGCGGAGGAGGTGCAGGAGCTGGCGGAGGAGATGGTTGCTGCTGTAGCAGAGGCAGAAGTTGCTGTAACATGGCGGTCAACTGCGACAGCTGCTGTCCTTGTTGGGCAATCTGCTGCGATTGCTGAGCGACCACCGTGGGAAGATCAGCGAGACTTGGCAGCGGCACCTCAGCGGGATCCATGGCCGGATCTACTGTCACGATTCGGCTTCCAGGTAGTGGATCCTCTGTGTCAGCGAGGGATTGGCGTGGACCGTGCTAGTGGACCGGTTCTAAGAGGCTACTGGTTTTCACCAGAGCCCGCCGCAAAGCGGGATGGTCTTGCTGCGGCAGTAGCAACCAGGTCGTATCCACTAGCAACGGCTCTACCTCGCTGACTGCTGAGAAGGCGTGGGACAGAAGGACTAGGCAGAGGCAAGGTCAGACGTAGCAGAAGGTCGGGGGCAGGCGGCAAGGTTCGTAGTCAGGATGGGTAGCAGAAGTTCAGGTACACAGGCTTTGGACACACTAAACGCTTTCACTGGCACAAGGCAACAAGATCCGGCAAGGGAGTGCATGGGAGGAGGTCAGATAAAGGCAGGGAGCAGGTGGAAGCCAATTAAGCTAATTGGGCCAGGCACCAATCATTGGTGCACTGGCCCTTTAAGTCTCAGAGAGCTGGCGCGCGCGCGCCCTAGAGAGCGGAGCCGCGCGCGCCAGCACATGACAGCAGGGGACCGGGACGGGTAAGTGACCTGGGATGCGATTCGCGAGCGGGCGCGTCCCGCTGTGCGAATCGCATCCCCAACGGCCAAGACAGTGCAGCGCTCCCGGTCAGCGGGACTGACCGGGGCGCTGCAGGGAGAAAGACGCAGTGAGCGCTCCGGGGAGGAGCGGGGACCCGGAGCGCTAGGCGTAACAGTATCAGACTCACAGAATGTTTCTTTAACAGATACATTGTTATTATCTTCAGTGCTTGTGGTTTATGTAGCCACCTAGTGGTTTAATATAATGAACAAGGATATAACTACTATAATACTGCTCCTATATACAAGAATATAACTACTATAATACTGCTCCTATATACAAGAATATAACTACTATAATACTGCCTCCTATATACAAGAATATAACTACTATAATACTGCCCCTATATACAAGAATATAACTACTATAATACTGCCTCCTATATGCAAGAATATAACTACTATAATACTGCTCCTATACACAAGAATATAACTACTATATTACTGCTCCTATATGCAAGAATATAACTACTATAATACTGCTCCTCTATACAAGAATATAACTACTATAATACTGCTCCTATATACAAGAATATAACTACTATAATACTGCCTCCTATATACAAGAATATAACTACTATAATACTGCTCCTATATACAAGAATATAACTACTATAATACTGCTCCTATATACAAGAATATAACTACCATAATACTGCTCCTATATACAGGAATATAACTACTATAATACTGCTCCTTGTTACGCCGAGCGCTCCGGGTCCCCGCTCCTCCCCGGAGCGCTCGCTTCACTCTCCCCGCTGCAGCGCTCCGGTCAGATCCACTGACCCGGGGCGCTGCGATTCCGCTGCCAGCCGGGATGCGATTCGCGATGCGGGTAGCGCCCGCTCGCGATGCGCACCCCGGCTCCCGTACCTGACTCGCTCTCCCTCGGTCCTGTCCCGGCGCGCGCGGCCCCGCTCCCTAGGGCGCGCGCGCGCCGGGTCTTTGCGATTTAAAGGGCCACTGCGCCGCTGATTGGCGCAGTGATTCCAATTAGTGTCTTCACCTGTGCACTTCCCTATATCACCTCACTTCCCCTGCACTTCCTTGCCGGATCTTGTTGCCATTGTGCCAGTGAAAGCGTTCCTTGTGTGTTCCTAGCCTGTGTTCCAGACCTCCTGCCGTTGCCCCTGACTACGATCCTTGCTGCCTGCCCCGACCTTCTGCTACGTCCGACCTTGCTTCTGTCTACTCCCTTGTACCGCGCCTATCTTCAGCAGCCAGAGAGGTTGAGCCGTTGCTAGTGGATACGACCTGGTCACTACCGCCGCAGCAAGACCATCCCGCTTTGCGGCGGGCTCTGGTGAAAACCAGTAGTGGCTTAGAACCGATCCACTAGCACGGTCCACGCCAATCCCTCTCTGGCACAGAGGATCCACTACCTGCCAGCCGGCATCGTGACAGTAGATCCGGCCATGGATCCCGCTGAAGTTCCTCTGCCAGTTGTCGCTGACCTTACCACGGTGGTCGCCCAGCAGTCACAACAGATAGCGCAACAAGGCCAACAGCTGTCTCAACTGACCGTTATGCTACAGCAGTTACTACCACAGCTTCAGCAGTCATCTCCTCCACCGGCTCCTGCACCTCCTCCGCAGCGAGTGGCCGCTCCTGGTCTACGCCTATCCTTGCCGGATAAATTTGATGGGGACTCTAAGTTTTGCCGTGGCTTTCTTTCCCAATGTTCCCTGCATCTGGAGATGATGTCGGACCTGTTTCCCACTGAAAGGTCTAAGGTGGCTTTCGTAGTCAGCCTTCTGTCTGGAAAAGCCCTGTCTTGGGCCACACCGCTCTGGGACCGCAATGACCCCGTCACTGCCTCTGTACACTCCTTCTTCTCGGAAATCCGAAGTGTCTTTGAGGAACCTGCCCGAGCCTCTTCTGCTGAGACTGCCCTGTTGAACCTGGTCCAGGGTAATTCTTCCGTTGGCGAGTATGCCGTACAATTCCGTACTCTTGCTTCAGAATTATCCTGGAATAATGAGGCCCTCTGCGCGACCTTTAAAAAAGGCCTATCCAGCAACATTAAAGATGTTCTGGCCGCACGAGAAATTCCTGCTAATCTACATGAACTTATTCACCTAGCCACTCGCATTGACATGCGTTTTTCCGAAAGGCGTCAGGAACTCCGCCAAGATATGGACTCTGTTCGCACGAGGCGTTTCTTCTCCTCGGCTCCTCTCTCCTCTGGTCCCCTGCAATCTGTTCCTGTGCCTCCCGCCGTGGAGGCTATGCAGGTCGACCGGTCTCGCCTGACACCTCAAGAGAGGACACGACGCCGTATGGAGAACCTCTGCCTGTACTGTGCTAGTACCGAACACTTCCTGAGGGATTGTCCTATCCGTCCTCCCCGCCTGGAAAGACGTACGCTGACTCCGCACAAAGGTGAGACAGTCCTTGATGTCTACTCTGCTTCTCCACGTCTTACTGTGCCTGTGCGGATGTCTGCCTCTGCCTTCTCCTTCTCTACTGTGGCCTTCTTGGACTCTGGATCTGCAGGAAATTTTATTTTGGCCTCTCTCGTCAACAAGTTCAACATCCCAGTGACCAGTCTCGCCAGACCCCTTTACATCAATTGTGTAAACAATGAAAGATTGGACTGTACCATACGTTTCCGCACGGAGCCCCTTCTTATGAGCATCGGATCTCATCACGAGAGGATTGAACTTTTGGTCCTCCCCAATTGCACCTCGGAAATTCTCCTTGGACTTCCCTGGCTTCAACTTCATTCCCCAACCCTGGATTGGTCCACTGGGGAGATCAAGAGTTGGGGGTCCTCTTGTTCCAAGAACTGTCTAAAACCGGTTCCCAGTAACCCTTGCCGTAACTCTGTGGTTCCTCCAGTAACCGGTCTCCCTAAGGCCTATATGGACTTCGCGGATGTTTTCTGCAAAAAACAAGCTGAGACTCTACCTCCTCACAGGCCTTATGATTGTCCTATCGACCTCCTCCCGGGCACTACTCCACCCCGGGGCAGAATTTATCCTCTCTCTGCCCCAGAGACTCTTGCCATGTCTGAATACGTCCAGGAGAATCTAAAAAAGGGCTTTATCCGTAAATCCTCCTCTCCTGCCGGAGCCGGATTTTTCTTTGTGTCCAAAAAAGATGGCTCCCTACGTCCTTGCATTGACTACCGCGGTCTTAATAAAATCACGGTTAAGAACCGCTACCCCTTACCCCTCATCTCTGAACTCTTTGATCGCCTCCAAGGTGCCCACATCTTTACTAAATTGGACTTAAGAGGCGCCTATAACCTCATCCGCATCAGAGAGGGGGATGAGTGGAAAACGGCATTTAACACCAGAGATGGACACTTTGAGTATCTGGTCATGCCCTTTGGCCTGTGCAACGCCCCTGCCGTCTTCCAAGACTTTGTTAATGAAATTTTTCGTGATCTGTTATACTCCTGTGTTGTTGTATATCTGGACGATATCCTAATTTTTTCTGCCAATCTAGAAGAACACCGCCAGCATGTCCGTATGGTTCTTCAGAGACTTCGTGACAATCAACTCTATGCCAAAATTGAGAAATGTCTGTTTGAATGCCAATCTCTTCCTTTTCTAGGATATTTGGTCTCTGGCCAGGGACTACAGATGGATCCAGACAAACTCTCTGCCGTCTTAGATTGGCCACGCCCCTCCGGACTCCGTGCTATCCAACGCTTTTTGGGGTTCGCCAATTATTACAGGCAATTTATTCCACATTTTTCTACCGTTGTGGCTCCTATCGTGGCTTTAACCAAAAAAAATGCTGATCCCAAGTCTTGGCCTCCTCAAGCAGAAGACGCCTTTAAACGACTCAAGTCTGCCTTTTCTTCGGCTCCCGTGCTCTCCAGACCTGACCCTTCCAAACCCTTCCTATTGGAGGTTGATGCCTCCTCAGTGGGAGCTGGAGCTGTTCTTCTACAAAAAAATTCTTCCGGGCATGCTGTCACTTGTGGTTTTTTCTCTAGGACCTTCTCTCCAGCGGAGAGGAACTACTCCATCGGGGATCGAGAGCTTCTAGCCATTAAATTAGCACTTGAGGAATGGAGGCATCTGCTGGAGGGATCTAGTTTTCCTGTTATTATCTACACCGACCACAAGAACCTCTCCTACCTCCAGTCTGCCCAACGGCTGAATCCTCGCCAGGCCCGGTGGTCTCTGTTCTTTGCCCGATTTAATTTTGAGATTCACTTTCGTCCTGCCGATAAGAACATTAGGGCCGATGCTCTCTCTCGTTCCTCGGATGCCTCAGAAGTTGAACTCTCTCCGCAACACATCATTCCACCTGACTGCCTGATCTCCACTTCTCCTGCCTCCATCAGGCAAACTCCTCCAGGAAAGACCTTTGTTTCTCCACGCCGACGCCTCGGAATCCTCAAATGGGGTCACTCCTCCCATCTCGCAGGTCATGCGGGCATCAAGAAATCTGTGCAACTCATCTCCCGCTTCTATTGGTGGCCGACTCTGGAGACGGATGTTGTGGACTTTGTGCGAGCCTGCACTATCTGTGCCCGGGATAAGACTCCTCGCCAGAAGCCCGCTGGTTTTCTTCATCCCCTGCCTGTCCCCGAACAGCCTTGGTCTCTGATTGGTATGGATTTTATTACTGATTTACCCCCTTCCCGTGGCAACACTGTTATTTGGGTGGTCGTTGATCGATTCTCCAAAATGGCACATTTCATCCCTCTTCCTGGTCTTCCTTCTGCGCCTCAGTTGGCTAAACAATTTTTTGTACACATTTTTCGTCTTCACGGGTTGCCTACGCAGATTGTCTCGGATAGAGGCGTCCAATTCGTGTCTAAATTCTGGAGGGCTCTCTGTAAACAACTCAAGATTAAATTAAATTTTTCTTCTGCATATCATCCCCAGTCCAATGGACAAGTAGAAAGAATTAACCAGATCTTGGGTGATTATTTGCGACATTTTGTTTCCTCCCGCCAGGATGACTGGGCAGATCTCCTTCCATGGGCCGAATTCTCGTATAACTTCAGGGTCTCTGAATCTTCCTCCAAATCCCCATTTTTCGTGGTGTACGGCCGTCACCCTCTTCCCCCCCTCCCTACCCCCTTGCCCTCTGGTCTGCCCGCTGTGGATGAAATTTCTCGTGACCTTTCCATCATATGGAGAGAGACCCAAAATTCTCTCTTACAGGCTTCATCACGCATGAAGAAGTTCGCGGATAAGAAAAGAAGAGCTCCTCCCGTTTTTTCCCCTGGAGACAAGGTATGGCTCTCCGCTAAATATGTCCGCTTCCGTGTCCCTAGCTACAAGTTGGGACCACGCTATCTTGGTCCTTTCAAAATTTTGTGTCAAATTAATCCTGTCTCTTATAAACTTCTTCTTCCTCCTTCTCTTCGTATCCCTAATGCCTTTCACGTCTCTCTTCTCAAACCACTCATCCTCAACCGTTTTTCTTCCAAATCTGTTCCTCCCACTCCTGTTTCCGGCTCCTCGGACATCTTCTCTGTCAAAGAGATCTTAGCTTCCAAAAAGGTCAGAGGGAAAACTTTTTTTTTAGTGGACTGGGAGGGTTGTGGTCCTGAAGAGAGATCCTGGGAACCTGAGGACAACATCCTAGACAAAAGTCTGCTCCTCAGGTTCTCAGGCTCTAAGAAGAGGGGGAGACCCAAGGGGGGGGGGTACTGTTACGCCGAGCGCTCCGGGTCCCCGCTCCTCCCCGGAGCGCTCGCTTCACTCTCCCCGCTGCAGCGCTCCGGTCAGATCCACTGACCCGGGGCGCTGCGATTCCGCTGCCAGCCGGGATGCGATTCGCGATGCGGGTAGCGCCCGCTCGCGATGCGCACCCCAGCTCCCGTACCTGACTCGCTCTCCCTCGGTCCTGTCCCGGCGCGCGCGGCCCCGCTCCCTAGGGCGCGCGCGCGCCGGGTCTTTGCGATTTAAAGGGCCACTGCGCCGCTGATTGGCGCAGTGATTCCAATTAGTGTCTTCACCTGTGCACTTCCCTATATCACCTCACTTCCCCTGCACTTCCTTGCCGGATCTTGTTGCCATTGTGCCAGTGAAAGCGTTCCCTTGTGTGTTCCTAGCCTGTGTTCCAGACCTCCTGCCGTTGCCCCTGACTACGATCCTTGCTGCCTGCCCCGACCTTCTGCTACGTCCGACCTTGCTTCTGTCTACTCCCTTGTACCGCGCCTATCTTCAGCAGCCAGAGAGGTTGAGCCGTTGCTAGTGGATACGACCTGGTCACTACCGCCGCAGCAAGACCATCCCGCTTTGCGGCGGGCTCTGGTGAAAACCAGTAGTGGCTTAGAACCGATCCACTAGCACGGTCCACGCCAATCCCTCTCTGGCACAGAGGATCCACTACCTGCCAGCCGGCATCGTGACACTCCTATATACAAGATTATAACTACTATAATACTGCTCCTATATACAAGAATATAACTACTATAATACTGTTCCTATATACAAGAATATAACTACTATAATACTGCTCCTATATACAAAAATATAACTACTATAATACTGCTCCTATATACAAGAATATAACTACTATAATATTGCTCCTATATACAACAATATAACTACTATAATATTGCTCCTATATACAAGAATATAACTACTATAATACTGCTCCTATATACAAGAATTTAACTACTATAATACTGCTCCTATATACAAGAATATAACTACTATAATACTACTATATACAACAATATAACTACTATAATATTGCTCCTATATACAAGAATATAACTACTATAATACTGCTCCTGTATACAAGAATATAACTACTATAATACTGCTCCTATATACAAGAATATAACTACTATAATACTGTTCCTATATACAAGAATATAACTACTATAATACTGCTCCTATATACAAAAATATAACTACTGTAATACTGCCTCCTATATATAAGAATATAACTACTATAATACTGCTCCTATATACAAGAATATAACTACTGTAATACTGTCTCCTAAATACAAGAATATAACTACTATAGTACTGCTCCTATATACAAGAATATAACTACTATAATACTACTATATACAAGAATATAACTACTATAATATTGCTCCTATATACAAGAATATAACTACTATAATACTGCCTCCTATATACAAGAATATAAATACTATAATACTGCCCCTATATACAATAATATAACTACTATAATACTGCTCCTATATACAAGAATATAACTACTATAATACTGCTCCTATATACAAGAATATAACTACTATAATACTGCTCCTATATGCAAGAATATAACTACTATAATACTGCTCCTATATACAAGAATATAACTACTATAATACTGCTCCTATATACAAGAATATAACTACTATAATACTGGCTCCTACATACAAGAATATAACTACTATAATACTGCCTCCTATATACAAGAATATAACTACTATAATACTGCTCCTATATACAAAAATATAACTACTATAATACTGCTCCTATATACAAGAATATAACTACTATAATACTGCTCCTATATACAAGAATATAACTACTATAATACTGCTTCCTATATACAAGAATATAACTACTATAATACTGCTCCTATATACAAGAATATATCTACTATAATACTGCTCCTATATACAAGAATATAACCACTATAACACTGCTCCTATATACAAGAATATAACTACTATAACACTGCTCCTATATACAAGAATATAACTACTATAATACTGCTCCTATATACAAGAATATAACTACTATAACACTGCTCCTATATACAAGAATATAACTACTATAACACTGCTCCTATATACAAGAATATAACTACTATAAAACTGCTCTTATATACAAGAATATAACTACTATAACACTGCTCCTATATACAAGAATATAACTACTATAACACTGCCCCCTATGTGTATTACAAGTGGGTGAAATTATTATTTCCTTATGCCAGTTATTCCGCTGGAGTGGGGATCAGTTGGAAAGGGCGGGGTCTACAGAAATTGGAATAAGTCATGTCCGCCATCTTCTCCATCTCATGATTGGAGTGGATTTCATAGTCTGGCAGGCAGGGAGGGAAACTATGTGCCAAAAAATGAGCAGGCTTCTGCTTCCTGGTTTTAATAAATCTGGCGCACTATTAACTGGCGCATTTTTACTGATTCGCAGTCTTAACAAATGTGTTTATTGCTCCGATACATAATTGCGCGCGGCTGTCACATGATCCCTATTTGTTCGGATTTGATCTTTTTTTTTTTTTTTACTTTTACCGTAGTTTTAGTCAGACACGAAGAGCAGAGTTTTATTATGTTCTTTTCTTACCCAGTGAATAAAAATCTTTTTTATTGGTCGCGTAGAATAAACTTGCAGAGAAGTTCTGCGCTAATCGGCGCTCGTACGGCCATTACCCCCCTTCTTCCCGGGAAGCGAAGAGATTTTTATTCAGGTAAGTAGGACAGGGCCAATAAATTTGACATCGCTTATGCAAGTTAGGCATTAATGAATGTCATCTTCTGTTTTGTCGCGAAAAAAAAAAAAAGATCTTTCTGCCGCCAAAAGAGACGGATTCGCATTATGAATGGCTACGGTGATTTGCAAAAATGGCTCCAGAGAGATGGAATAAGACTCCATGTACTCCTGACACTTCTGGTTTCTGCCCTTTTTGTGTAAAATTAATTCGTCCTGTGGGTTATCGGATTCCGGCTCAGCCAATGTATATTGCTCAGTCATCACAAATTTACTTAAAATTTAGTGGAGCTGAAGTTCATTCCACAAGACTGAAAAGTCTAAAGTTGAAAAAGCCTCTTAAAAATCTGTCTCCGAGCAGCACCGGAGGGAGGCCGCGGGAAATGGGCTCGCGGTCGCCAAATGTTATGCAGAAAGTTTAGTACGTTTTTCTCCCAGTTCGGAGTATGCCAAGGAGACAAACCTGAGGGTACTCACTGATGATCAATGGGAAGATGGAGAAGACCTTAGACCGAGGGTCTCAAAATGTGGCCCCTCCTGATGCTGCAAAACTTCAACTCCAAGCATACAACATCAGACCTAAGATGTTAGCCAGGAGTACACACACTGATAATTCCTCGCTTACTTCTCTGGCAAATCACAACACATCACATCTTGGGCTGATGTGTTTCACAACCGGTGTGCCTCCAGCTGTTGCAAAACTACAACTTCCAGCATGCCCGGACAGCCGTTGGCTGTCCGGGCATGCTGGGAGTTGAAGTTTCACAACATCTGGAGGGCCACAGTTTGAGACCACTGCCAAAGACGAGAGATGTTTATGGTGATTGCCAGAAAGGTCATTCAATGAGAAGGAGGCATGGTGATCATGAAGCATATGAAGGGGGAAGCCCTTGATTGAACGTGATTGAATGATGTCATCATGGATGGGCTACCTTAAGTGGGCAGTCAACCAAATAGGAATCTACCACCAGTAACATAATACCGGTTTCCATGATGCTTCATGATCAAGGGCCAAATGGGACTTCTAACAGTACCACCATACCAGTTACCATGGTGCTTCATGATTGAAGCCCAGAGGACACTACCACCTGAACCACCATGCCAGTTTTCGTGATGCCTCATGATTGAGCACCAAAAGGCACTACCGCCTGTACCTCCATAGCAGTTTCCAGAATGATTCATGATTGAGCACCGAAAGGCAATAACACCTGTACCACCATGCCAGTTTTTCATGATGCTTCCTGATTGAGCGTCAAAAGGCCATATTGCCTGTACCACCACACCAGCTACCATGGTGCTTCATGATTGAAGGCCAAAGGACCCTACCACCAGTACCACCATGCCCGTGACCACGGTGCTTTATGGCTGAAGCCCAGAGGACACTACCACCTGAACCACCATGCCAGTTTTCATGATGTTTCATGACTGAGCACCAGAAGGCACTACCACCAGTACCACCACACCATTTTCCTTACTGCTTTATGATAAAAGGCCAAAGGACACTAACACCAGTACCACCATAGCAGTTTCCATGATGCTTCATGATTGAGCACCAAAAGGCACTACCACCTGTATTACCATGCCAGATTTTTTCATGATGCTTCATAATTGAAGGCCAAATGACACTACCACCAGTACCACCATAGACGTTTTTATGGTACTTCATGATTGAGGGGATCAATACTCTCTTTGTCCACTTCTTGTGGATAATATGATCCAACCACAAAGGTACTAAAGGTACTCGTTAATAATCAATGGGCAGATGGAGAAGACCTGAGATGGTCTAGAGATGTCCATGGTGATTGCCAGGATGGTCATCCAAGGGGGCATGATGATCATTAAGCATGTGAAGGGAGAATGATACGCATGATTGAACGATGTCATCATGGACGGACTACCTTGAGTCGTCAGTCAACCAAATAGTGCCAGAAAAACCTACCACCAATAAAACAATTCCATGATGCTTCATAAACGAGAGTCACAGGGCACTAGTACCAGTACCACCATACCAGTTACCATGGTGCTTTACGATTGAAGCCCTGAGGACACTACCACCTGTACGACCACGCCAGTTTCCATGATGTTTCATGACTGAGCGCCAGAAGGCACAACCATCTGTACCACCATATCAATTTCCATGATGTCTAATGATTGAACACTAAACGGCACTACCATCTATACCACGATGCCAGTTTCCATAATTCTTTATGATTAAAGCCCAAAGGACGCTACCACCAGTACCACCATAGCAGTTTCCATGATGCTTCATGATTGAGCACCAAAAGGCACTACCCCCTGTACCACAGTTTTTCATGATGCTTTATGATTGAAGGCCAAATTCTGTTCTTGCAGGGGGATCTCTATTTTCTATGTCTGTCCCTACAGTCGGAGTTAGTGTTGTTTGGCTCAGTCACGGAAGGTTCTCCAGTGTAGGCTACACTAAGGGCATCGTGCCGTAAAGCACAAGTGCATGCACCTCAATAAGCCGACCTATGTAGGCCCTGTTTCTATCTTACACAAAAAGTGTTGTTGGACAGGGGCTCATCAGGTAAGACCACCCTGTCACATGACCTCACCATTCATACCCCAAGGGACCAACATTCACTGAGTACCACAGGACCATAAAATGGTGACGTTTCTCAGGGTAAATGGAAGAGAGTAATGCAAAAGTGCAAATTTACACACTACAATATACTGTCTCCCCGCGGCTGTACGTAGCTGACACGCACTCACCTGACTGACATAAGATGGCCGCCTCCTCGCCAGCTTGTTGTTACACACAATTACAGATACATCATCGCACCAGCGCGCGGTAAATGAAAAACCACAAATGAATTACTGGATGAAAGGCCAAGTCCAGCTGTCGGCTCCGAGTCACGGGTGAGAGCCTTTCCCAATTCATTTGTTTTCATCCATAGTGGTTTATAGGACTCACCGAGCGCCAATCCCCTCCCCCCACAATGTGGCAGGAATCGGGCCCCGACTATGTATTACACAGAATATTGGATTATTATGGCTTCTGGAATTTAAGAACTAACAGAAAAATGGTTTTATTTAAGCTAAAATGCAAAAGTTTCCACTGAGAAGGATCAGAAGTAATGTCGCCGCTGATCTCTAGTGATAGATAGGCTGTATTCTCAGTGATGTCACCGCTGATCTCTAGTGATGGATAGACTGTATTCTCAGTGATGTCACCGCTGATCTCTAGTGATGGATAGGTTGTATTCTCAGTGATGTCACCGCTGATCTCTAGTGATGGACAGGCTGTATTCTCAGTGATGTCACCGCTGATCTCTAGTGATGGATAGGTTGTATTCCCAGTGATGTCACCGCTGATCTCTAGTGATGGATAGGCTGTATTCTCAGTGATGTCACCGCTGATCTCTAGTGATGGATAGGCTGTATTCTCAGTGATGTCACTGCTGATCTCTAGTGATGGATAGGCTGTATTCTCAGTGATGTCACCGCTGATCTCTAGTGAATGGATAGGCTGCATTCTCAGTGATGTCACCGCTGATCTCTAGTGATGGATAGGCTGTATTCTCAGTGATGTCACCGCTGATCTCTAGAGATGGATAGACTGTATTCTCAGTGATGTCACCGCTGATCTCTAGTGATGGATAGGTTGTATTCTCAGTGATGTCACCGCTGATCTCTAGTGATGGATAGGCTGTATTCTCAGTGATGTCACCGCTGATCTCTAGTGATGGATAGGCTGTATTCTCAGTGATGTCGCCGCTGATCTCTAGTGATGGATAGGCTGTATTCTCAGTGATGTCACCACTGATCTCTAGTGATGGATAGGCTGTATTCTCAGTGATGTCACCGCTGATCTCTAGTGATGGATAGGCTGTATTCTCAGTGATGTCACCGCTGATCTCTAGTGATGGATAGGATGTATTCTCAGTGATATCACCGCTGATCTCTAGTGATGGATAGGCTGTATTCTCAGTGATGTCACCGCTGATCTCTAGTGATGGATAGGCTGTATTCTCAGTGATGTCACCGCTGATCTCTAGTAATGGATAGGATGTATTCTCAGTGATGTCACCGCTGATCTCTAGTGATGGATAGGCTGTATTCTCAGTGATGTCACCGCTGATCTCTAGTGAATGGATATACTGTATTCTCAGTGATGTCACCGCTGATCTCTAGTGATGGATAGGCTGTATTCTCAGTGATGTCACCGCTGATCTCTAGTGATGGATAGGCTGTATTCTCAGTGATGTCACCGCTGATCTCTAGTGATGGATAGACTGTATTCTCAGTGATGTCACCGCTGATCTCTAGTGAATGGATAGGCTGTATTCTCAGTGATGTCACCGCTGATCTCTAGTGATGGATAGGCTGTATTCTCAGTGATGTCACCGCTGATCTCTAGTGAATGGATAGGCTGTATTCTCAGTGATGTCACCGCTGATCTCTAGTGATGGATAGGCTGTATTCTCAGTGATGTCACCGCTGATCTCTAGTGATGGATAGGCTGTATTCTCAGTGATGTCACCGCTGATCTCTAGTGATGGATAGGCTGTATTCTCAGTGATGTCATTGCTGATCTCTAGTGATGGATAGGCTGTATTCTCAGTGATGTCACCGCTGATCTCTAGTGAATGGATAGGCTGTATTCTCAGTGATGTCACCGCTGATCTCTAGTGAATGGATAGGCTGTATTCTCAGTGATGTCACCGCTGATCTCTAGTGATGGATAGGCTGTATTCTCAGTGATGTCACCGCTGATCTCTAGTGAATGGATAGGCTGTATTCTCAGTGATGTCACTGCTGATCTCTAGTGATGGATAGGCTGTATTCTCAGTGATGTCACCGCTGATCTCTAGTGATGGATAGGCTGTATTCTCAGTGATGTCACCGCTTATCTCTAGTGATGGATAGGCTGTATTCTCAGTGATGTCACCGCTGATCTCTAGTGAATGGATAGGTTGTATTCTCAGTGATGTCACCGCTGATCTCTAGTGATGGATAGGCTGTATTCTCAGTGATGTCACCGCTGATCTCTAGTGAATGGATAGGTTGTATTCTCAGTGATGTCACCGCTGATCTCTAGTGATGGATAGGCTGTATTCTCAGTGATGTCACCGCTGATCTCTAGTGAATGGACAGGTTGTATTCTCAGTGATGTCACCGCTGATCTCTAGTGATGGATAGGCTGTATTCTCAGTGATGTCAACGCTGATCTCTAGTGATGGATAGGCTGTATTCTCAGTGATGTCACCGCTGATCTCTAGTGATGGATAGGCTGTATTCTCAGTGATGTCACCGCTGATCTCTAGTGAATGGACAGGTTGTATTCTCAGTGATGTCACCGCTGATCTCTAGAGATGGATAGGCTGTATTCTCAGTGATGTCACTGCTGATCTCTAGTGATGGATAGGTTGTATTCTCAGTGATGTCACCGCTGATCTCTAGTGAAGGATAGACTGTATTCTCAGTGATGTCACCTCTGATCTCTAGCGATGGATAGGCTGTATTCTCAGTGATGTCACCGCTAATCTCTAGTGATGGATAGGCTGTATTCTCAGTGATGTCACCGCTGATCTCTAGTGATGGATAGGCTGTATTCTCAGTGATGTCACCGCTGATCTCTAGTGATGGATAGGCTGTATTCTCAGTGATGTCCCCGCTGATCTCTAGTGATGGATAGACTGTATTCTCAGTGATGTCACCGCTGATCTCTAGTGATGGATAGGCTGTATTCTCAGTGATGTCCCTGCTGATCTCTAGTGATGGATAGGATGTATTCTCAGTGATGTCACCGCTGATCTCTAGTGATGGATAGGTTGTATTCTCAGTGATGTCACCACTGATCTCTAGTGATGGATAGGCTGTATTCTCAGTGATGTCACCGCTGATCTCTAGTAGATGGATAGGCTGTATTCTCAGTGATGTCACCGCTGATCTCTAGTGATGGATAGGCTGTATTCTCAGTGACGTCACCGCTGATCTCTAGTGATGGATAGGCTGTATTCTCAGTGATGTCACCGCTGATCTCTAGTGATGGATAGGCTGTATTCTCAGTGATGTCGCCGCTGATCTCTAGTGATAGATAGGCTGTATTCTCAGTGATGTCACCGCTGATCTCTAGTGATGGATAGGCTGTATTCTCAGTGATGTCACCGCTGATCTCTAGTGATAGATAGGCTGTATTCTCAGTGATGTCACCGCTGATCTCTAGTGATGGATAGGGTGTATTCTCAGTGATGTCACCGCTGATCTCTAGTGATGGATAGGCTGTATTCTCAGTGATGTCACCGCTGATCTCTAGAGATGGATAGGCTGTATTCTCAGTGATGTCACCGCTGATCTCTAGTGATGGATAGGTTGTATTCTCAGTGATGTCACCACTGATCTCTAGTGATGGATAGGCTGTATTCTCAGTGATGTCACCGCTGATCTCTAGTGATGGATAGGCTGTATTCTCAGTGATGTCACCGCTGATCTCTAGTGATGGATAGGCTGTATTCTCAGTGATGTCACCGCTGATCTCTAGTGATGGATAGGCTGTATTCTCAGTGATGTCACCGCTGATCTCTAGAGATGGATAGGCTGTATTCTCAGTGATGTCACCGCTGATCTCTAGTGATGGATAGGCTGTATTCTCAGTGATGTCACCGCTGATCTCTAGTGAATGGATAGACTGTTTTCTCAGTGATGTCACCGCTGATCTCTAGTGATGGATAGACTGTATTCTCAGTGATGTCATCGCTGATCTTTAGTGATGGATAGGCTGTATTCTCAGTGATGTCGCCGCTGATCTCTAGTGATGGATAGGCTGTATTCTCAGTGATGTCACCGCTGATCTCTAGTGATGGATAGGCTGTATTCTCAGTGATGTCACCGCTGATCTCTAGTGATGGATAGGCTGTATTCTCAGTGATGTCACCGCTGATCTCTAGAGATGGATAGGCTGTATTCTCAGTGATGTCACCGCTGATCTCTAGTGAATGGATAGACTGTATTCTCAGTGATGTCACCGCTGATCTCTAGTGATGGATAGACTGTATTCTCAGTGATGTCATCGCTGATCTTTAGTGATGGATAGGCTGTATTCTCAGTGATGTCGCCGCTGATCTCTAGTGATGGATAGGCTGTATTCTCAGTGATGTCACCGCTGATCTCTAGTGAATGGACAGGTTGTATTCTCAGTGATGTCACCGCTGATCTCTAGTGATGGATAGGCTGTATTCTCAGTGATGTCACCGCTGATCTCTAGTGATGGATAGGCTGTATTCTCAGTGATGTCACCGCTGATCTCTAGTGATGGATAGGCTGTATTCTCAGTGATGTCACCGCTGATCTCTAGTGAATGGACAGGTTGTATTCTCAGTGATGTCACCGCTGATCTCTAGAGATGGATAGGCTGTATTCTCAGTGATGTCACTGCTGATCTCTAGTGATGGATAGGTTGTATTCTCAGTGATGTCACCGCTGATCTCTAGTGAAGGATAGACTGTATTCTCAGTGATGTCACCGCTGATCTCTAGTGAATGGATATACTGTATTCTCAGTGATGTCACCGCTGATCTCTAGTGATGGATAGGCTGTATTCTCAGTGATGTCACCGCTGATCTCTAGTGATGGATAGGCTGTATTCTCAGTGATGTCACCGCTGATCTCTAGTGATGGATAGACTGTATTCTCAGTGATGTCACCGCTGATCTCTAGTGAATGGATAGGCTGTATTCTCAGTGATGTCACCGCTGATCTCTAGTGATGGATAGGCTGTATTCTCAGTGATGTCACCGCTGATCTCTAGTGATGGATAGGCTGTATTCTCAGTGATGTCACCGCTGATCTCTAGTGATGGATAGGCTGTATTCTCAGTGATGTCACCGCTGATCTCTAGTGATGGATAGGCTGTATTCTCAGTGATGTCCCCGCTGATCTCTAGTGATGGATAGACTGTATTCTCAGTGATGTCACCGCTGATCTCTAGTGATGGATAGGCTGTATTCTCAGTGATGTCCCTGCTGATCTCTAGTGATGGATAGGATGTATTCTCAGTGATGTCACCGCTGATCTCTAGTGATGGATAGGTTGTATTCTCAGTGATGTCACCACTGATCTCTAGTGATGGATAGGCTGTATTCTCAGTGATGTCACCGCTGATCTCTAGTGATGGATAGGCTGTATTCTCAGTGATGTCACCGCTGATCTCTAGTGATGGATAGGCTGTATTCTCAGTGACGTCACCGCTGATCTCTAGTGATGGATAGGCTGTATTCTCAGTGATGTCACCGCTGATCTCTAGTGATGGATAGGCTGTATTCTCAGTGATGTCGCCGCTGATCTCTAGTGATAGATAGGCTGTATTCTCAGTGATGTCACCGCTGATCTCTAGTGATGGATAGGCTGTATTCTCAGTGATGTCACCGCTGATCTCTAGTGATAGATAGGCTGTATTCTCAGTGATGTCACCGCTGATCTCTAGTGATGGATAGGGTGTATTCTCAGTGATGTCACCGCTGATCTCTAGTGATGGATAGGCTGTATTCTCAGTGATGTCACCGCTGATCTCTAGAGATGGATAGGCTGTATTCTCAGTGATGTCACCGCTGATCTCTAGTGATGGATAGGTTGTATTCTCAGTGATGTCACCACTGATCTCTAGTGATGGATAGGCTGTATTCTCAGTGATGTCACCGCTGATCTCTAGTGATGGATAGGCTGTATTCTCAGTGATGTCACCGCTGATCTCTAGTGATGGATAGGCTGTATTCTCAGTGATGTCACCGCTGATCTCTAGTGATGGATAGGCTGTATTCTCAGTGATGTCACCGCTGATCTCTAGAGATGGATAGGCTGTATTCTCAGTGATGTCACCGCTGATCTCTAGTGATGGATAGGCTGTATTCTCAGTGATGTCACCGCTGATCTCTAGTGAATGGATAGACTGTTTTCTCAGTGATGTCACCGCTGATCTCTAGTGATGGATAGACTGTATTCTCAGTGATGTCATCGCTGATCTTTAGTGATGGATAGGCTGTATTCTCAGTGATGTCGCCGCTGATCTCTAGTGATGGATAGGCTGTATTCTCAGTGATGTCACCGCTGATCTCTAGTGATGGATAGGCTGTATTCTCAGTGATGTCACCGCTGATCTCTAGTGATGGATAGGCTGTATTCTCAGTGATGTCACCGCTGATCTCTAGAGATGGATAGGCTGTATTCTCAGTGATGTCACCGCTGATCTCTAGTGAATGGATAGACTGTATTCTCAGTGATGTCACCGCTGATCTCTAGTGATGGATAGACTGTATTCTCAGTGATGTCATCGCTGATCTTTAGTGATGGATAGGCTGTATTCTCAGTGATGTCGCCGCTGATCTCTAGTGATGGATAGGCTGTATTCTCAGTGATGTCACCGCTGATCTCTAGTGAATGGACAGGTTGTATTCTCAGTGATGTCACCGCTGATCTCTAGTGATGGATAGGCTGTATTCTCAGTGATGTCACCGCTGATCTCTAGTGATGGATAGGCTGTATTCTCAGTGATGTCACCGCTGATCTCTAGTGATGGATAGGCTGTATTCTCAGTGATGTCACCGCTGATCTCTAGTGATAGATAGGCTGTATTCTCAGTGATGTCACCGCTGATCTCTAGTGATGGATAGGGTGTATTCTCAGTGATGTCACCGCTGATCTCTAGTGATGGATAGGCTGTATTCTCAGTGATGTCACCGCTGATCTCTAGAGATGGATAGGCTGTATTCTCAGTGATGTCACCGCTGATCTCTAGTGATGGATAGGTTGTATTCTCAGTGATGTCACCACTGATCTCTAGTGATGGATAGGCTGTATTCTCAGTGATGTCACCGCTGATCTCTAGTGATGGATAGGCTGTATTCTCAGTGATGTCACCGCTGATCTCTAGTGATGGATAGGCTGTATTCTCAGTGATGTCACCGCTGATCTCTAGTGATGGATAGGCTGTATTCTCAGTGATGTCACCGCTGATCTCTAGTGATGGATAGGCTGTATTCTCAGTGATGTCACCGCTGATCTCTAGAGATGGATAGGCTGTATTCTCAGTGATGTCACCGCTGATCTCTAGTGATGGATAGGCTGTATTCTCAGTGATGTCACCGCTGATCTCTAGTGAATGGATAGACTGTTTTCTCAGTGATGTCACCGCTGATCTCTAGTGATGGATAGACTGTATTCTCAGTGATGTCATCGCTGATCTTTAGTGATGGATAGGCTGTATTCTCAGTGATGTCGCCGCTGATCTCTAGTGATGGATAGGCTGTATTCTCAGTGATGTCACCGCTGATCTCTAGTGATGGATAGGCTGTATTCTCAGTGATGTCACCGCTGATCTCTAGTGATGGATAGGCTGTATTCTCAGTGATGTCACCGCTGATCTCTAGAGATGGATAGGCTGTATTCTCAGTGATGTCACCGCTGATCTCTAGTGAATGGATAGACTGTATTCTCAGTGATGTCACCGCTGATCTCTAGTGATGGATAGACTGTATTCTCAGTGATGTCATCGCTGATCTTTAGTGATGGATAGGCTGTATTCTCAGTGATGTCGCCGCTGATCTCTAGTGATGGATAGGCTGTATTCTCAGTGATGTCACCGCTGATCTCTAGTGAATGGACAGGTTGTATTCTCAGTGATGTCACCGCTGATCTCTAGTGATGGATAGGCTGTATTCTCAGTGATGTCACCGCTGATCTCTAGTGATGGATAGGCTGTATTCTCAGTGATGTCACCGCTGATCTCTAGTGATGGATAGGCTGTATTCTCAGTGATGTCACCGCTGATCTCTAGTGAATGGACAGGTTGTATTCTCAGTGATGTCACCGCTGATCTCTAGAGATGGATAGGCTGTATTCTCAGTGATGTCACTGCTGATCTCTAGTGATGGATAGGTTGTATTCTCAGTGATGTCACCGCTGATCTCTAGTGAAGGATAGACTGTATTCTCAGTGATGTCACCGCTGATCTCTAGTGAATGGATATACTGTATTCTCAGTGATGTCACCGCTGATCTCTAGTGATGGATAGGCTGTATTCTCAGTGATGTCACCGCTGATCTCTAGTGATGGATAGGCTGTATTCTCAGTGATGTCACCGCTGATCTCTAGTGATGGATAGACTGTATTCTCAGTGATGTCACCGCTGATCTCTAGTGAATGGATAGGCTGTATTCTCAGTGATGTCACCGCTGATCTCTAGTGATGGATAGGCTGTATTCTCAGTGATGTCACCGCTGATCTCTAGTGATGGATAGGCTGTATTCTCAGTGATGTCACCGCTGATCTCTAGTGATGGATAGGCTGTATTCTCAGTGATGTCACCGCTGATCTCTAGTGATGGATAGGCTGTATTCTCAGTGATGTCCCCGCTGATCTCTAGTGATGGATAGACTGTATTCTCAGTGATGTCACCGCTGATCTCTAGTGATGGATAGGCTGTATTCTCAGTGATGTCCCTGCTGATCTCTAGTGATGGATAGGATGTATTCTCAGTGATGTCACCGCTGATCTCTAGTGATGGATAGGTTGTATTCTCAGTGATGTCACCACTGATCTCTAGTGATGGATAGGCTGTATTCTCAGTGATGTCACCGCTGATCTCTAGTGATGGATAGGCTGTATTCTCAGTGATGTCACCGCTGATCTCTAGTGATGGATAGGCTGTATTCTCAGTGACGTCACCGCTGATCTCTAGTGATGGATAGGCTGTATTCTCAGTGATGTCACCGCTGATCTCTAGTGATGGATAGGCTGTATTCTCAGTGATGTCGCCGCTGATCTCTAGTGATAGATAGGCTGTATTCTCAGTGATGTCACCGCTGATCTCTAGTGATGGATAGGCTGTATTCTCAGTGATGTCACCGCTGATCTCTAGTGATAGATAGGCTGTATTCTCAGTGATGTCACCGCTGATCTCTAGTGATGGATAGGGTGTATTCTCAGTGATGTCACCGCTGATCTCTAGTGATGGATAGGCTGTATTCTCAGTGATGTCACCGCTGATCTCTAGAGATGGATAGGCTGTATTCTCAGTGATGTCACCGCTGATCTCTAGTGATGGATAGGTTGTATTCTCAGTGATGTCACCACTGATCTCTAGTGATGGATAGGCTGTATTCTCAGTGATGTCACCGCTGATCTCTAGTGATGGATAGGCTGTATTCTCAGTGATGTCACCGCTGATCTCTAGTGATGGATAGGCTGTATTCTCAGTGATGTCACCGCTGATCTCTAGTGATGGATAGGCTGTATTCTCAGTGATGTCACCGCTGATCTCTAGAGATGGATAGGCTGTATTCTCAGTGATGTCACCGCTGATCTCTAGTGATGGATAGGCTGTATTCTCAGTGATGTCACCGCTGATCTCTAGTGAATGGATAGACTGTTTTCTCAGTGATGTCACCGCTGATCTCTAGTGATGGATAGACTGTATTCTCAGTGATGTCATCGCTGATCTTTAGTGATGGATAGGCTGTATTCTCAGTGATGTCGCCGCTGATCTCTAGTGATGGATAGGCTGTATTCTCAGTGATGTCACCGCTGATCTCTAGTGATGGATAGGCTGTATTCTCAGTGATGTCACCGCTGATCTCTAGTGATGGATAGGCTGTATTCTCAGTGATGTCACCGCTGATCTCTAGAGATGGATAGGCTGTATTCTCAGTGATGTCACCGCTGATCTCTAGTGAATGGATAGACTGTATTCTCAGTGATGTCACCGCTGATCTCTAGTGATGGATAGACTGTATTCTCAGTGATGTCATCGCTGATCTTTAGTGATGGATAGGCTGTATTCTCAGTGATGTCGCCGCTGATCTCTAGTGATGGATAGGCTGTATTCTCAGTGATGTCACCGCTGATCTCTAGTGAATGGACAGGTTGTATTCTCAGTGATGTCACCGCTGATCTCTAGTGATGGATAGGCTGTATTCTCAGTGATGTCACCGCTGATCTCTAGTGATGGATAGGCTGTATTCTCAGTGATGTCACCGCTGATCTCTAGTGATGGATAGGCTGTATTCTCAGTGATGTCACCGCTGATCTCTAGTGAATGGACAGGTTGTATTCTCAGTGATGTCACCGCTGATCTCTAGAGATGGATAGGCTGTATTCTCAGTGATGTCACTGCTGATCTCTAGTGATGGATAGGTTGTATTCTCAGTGATGTCACCGCTGATCTCTAGTGAAGGATAGACTGTATTCTCAGTGATGTCACCGCTGATCTCTAGTGAATGGATATACTGTATTCTCAGTGATGTCACCGCTGATCTCTAGTGATGGATAGGCTGTATTCTCAGTGATGTCACCGCTGATCTCTAGTGATGGATAGGCTGTATTCTCAGTGATGTCACCGCTGATCTCTAGTGATGGATAGGCTGTATTCTCAGTGATGTCACCGCTGATCTCTAGTGATGGATAGGCTGTATTCTCAGTGATGTCACCGCTGATCTCTAGTGATGGATAGGCTGTATTCTCAGTGATGTCACCACTGATCTCTAGTGATGGATAGGCTGTATTCTCAGTGATGTCACCGCTGATCTCTAGTGATGGATAGGCTGTATTCTCAGTGATGTCACCGCTGATCTCTAGTGATGGATAGGATGTATTCTCAGTGATGTCACCGCTGATCTCTAGTGATGGATAGACTGTATTCTCAGTGATGTCATCGCTGATCTTTAGTGATGGATAGGCTGTATTCTCAGTGATGTCGCCGCTGATCTCTAGTGATGGATAGGCTGTATTCTCAGTGATGTCACCGCTGATCTCTAGTGATGGATAGGCTGTATTCTCAGTGATGTCACCGCTGATCTCTAGTGATGGATAGGCTGTATTCTCAGTGATGTCATTGCTGATCTCTAGTGATGGATAGGCTGTATTCTCAGTGATGTCACCGCTGATCTCTAGTGAATGGATAGGCTGTATTCTCAGTGATGTCACCGCTGATCTCTAGTGAATGGATAGGCTGTATTCTCAGTGATGTCACCGCTGATCTCTAGTGATGGATAGGCTGTATTCTCAGTGATGTCACCGCTGATCTCTAGTGAATGGATAGGCTGTATTCTCAGTGATGTCACTGCTGATCTCTAGTGATGGATAGGCTGTATTCTCAGTGATGTCACCGCTGATCTCTAGTGATGGATAGGCTGTATTCTCAGTGATGTCACCGCTTATCTCTAGTGATGGATAGGCTGTATTCTCAGTGATGTCACCGCTGATCTCTAGTGAATGGATAGGTTGTATTCTCAGTGATGTCACCGCTGATCTCTAGTGATGGATAGGCTGTATTCTCAGTGATGTCACCGCTGATCTCTAGTGAATGGACAGGTTGTATTCTCAGTGATGTCACCGCTGATCTCTAGTGATGGATAGGCTGTATTCTCAGTGATGTCACCGCTGATCTCTAGTGATGGATAGGCTGTATTCTCAGTGATGTCACCGCTGATCTCTAGTGATGGATAGGCTGTATTCTCAGTGATGTCACCGCTGATCTCTAGTGAATGGACAGGTTGTATTCTCAGTGATGTCACCGCTGATCTCTAGAGATGGATAGGCTGTATTCTCAGTGATGTCACTGCTGATCTCTAGTGATGGATAGGTTGTATTCTCAGTGATGTCACCGCTGATCTCTAGTGAAGGATAGACTGTATTCTCAGTGATGTCACCTCTGATCTCTAGCGATGGATAGGCTGTATTCTCAGTTGTGTCACCGCTGATCTCTAGTGATGGATAGGCTGTATTCTCAGTGATGTCACCGCTGATCTCTAGTGATGGATAGGCTGTATTCTCAGTGATGTCACTGCTGATCTCTAGTGATGGATAGACTGTATTCTCAGTGATGTCACCTCTGATCTCTAGTGATGGATAGGCTGTATTCTCAGTGATGTCACCGCTGATCTCTAGTGATGGATAGGATGTATTCTCAGTGATGTCACCGCTGATCTCTAGTGATGGATAGGTTGTATTCTCAGTGATGTCACCACTGATCTCTAGTGATGGATAGGCTGTATTCTCAGTGATGTCACCGCTGATCTCTAGTGATGGATAGGCTGTATTCTCAGTGATGTCACCGCTGATCTCTAGTGATGGATAGACTGTATTCTCAGTGATGTCACCGCTGATCTCTAGTGATGGATAGGCTGTATTCTCAGTGATGTCACCGCTGATCTCTAGTGATGGATAGGCTGTATTCTCAGTGATGTCACCGCTGATCTCTAGTGATGGATAGGTTGTATTCTCAGTGATGTCACCACTGATCTCTAGTAATGGATAGGCTGTATTCTCAGTGATGTCACCACTGATCTCTAGTGATGGATAGGCTGTATTATCAGTGATGTCACCACTGATCTCTAGTGATGGATAGGCTGTATTCTCAGTGATGTCACCACTGATCTCTAGTAATGGATAGGCTGTATTCTCAGTGATGTCACCACTGATCTCTAGTGATGGATAGGCTGTATTATCAGTGATGTCACCGCTGATCTCTAGTGATGGATAGGATGTATTCTCAGTGATGTCACCGCTGATCTCTAGTGATGGATAGGTTGTATTCTCAGTGATGTCACCACTGATCTCTAGTAATGGATAGGCTGTATTCTCAGTGATGTCACCACTGATCTCTAGTGATGGATAGGCTGTATTATCAGTGATGTCACCACTGATCTCTAGTGATGGATAGGCTGTATTCTCAGTGATGTCACCGCTGATCTCTAGTGATGGATAGGCTGTATTCTCAGTGATGTCACCGCTGATCTCTAGTGATGGATAGGCTGTATTCTCAGTGACGTCGCCGCTGATCTCTAGTGATGGATAGGCTGTATTCTCAGTGATGTCACCGCTGATCTCTAGTGATGGATAGGCTGTATTCTCAGTGATGTCGCTGCTGATCTCTTGTGATAGATAGGCTGTATTCTCAGTGATGTCACCGCTGATCTCTAGTGATGGATAGGCTGTATTCTCAGTGATGTCACCGCTGATCTCTAGTGATAGATAGGCTGTATTCTCAGTGATGTCACCGCTGATCTCTAGTGATGGATAGGCTGTATTCTCAGTGATGTCACCGCTGATCTTTAGTGATGGATAGGCTGTATTCTCAGTGATGTCACCGCTGATCTCTAGAGATGGATAGGCTGTATTCTCAGTGATGTCACCGCTGATCTCTAGTGATGGATAGGTTGTATTCTCAGTGATGTCACCACTGATCTCTAGTGATGGATAGGCTGTATTCTCAGTGATGTCACCGCTGATCTCTAGTGATGGATAGGCTGTATTCTCAGTGATGTCACCGCTGATCTCTAGTGATGGATAGGCTGTATTCTCAGTGATGTCACCGCTGATCTCTAGTGATGGATAGGCTGTATTCTCAGTGATGTCACCGCTGATCTCTAGAGATGGATAGGCTGTATTCTCAGTGATGTCACCGCTGATCTCTAGTGATGGATAGGTTGTATTCTCAGTGATGTCACCGCTGATCTCTAGTGATGGATAGGCTGTATTCTCAGTGATGTCACCGCTGATCTCTAGTGAATGGATAGACTGTATTCTCAGTGATGTCACCGCTGATCTCTAGTGATGGATAGACTGTATTCTCAGTGATGTCATCGCTGATCTTTAGTGATGGATAGGCTGTATTCTCAGTGATGTCGCCGCTGATCTCTAGTGATGGATAGGCTGTATTCTCAGTGATGTCACCGCTGATCTCTAGTGATGGATAGGCTGTATTCTCAGTGATGTCACCGCTGATCTCTAGTGATGGATAGGCTGTATTCTCAGTGATGTCACCGCTGATCTCTAGAGATGGATAGGCTGTATTCTCAGTGATGTCACCGCTGATCTCTAGTGAATGGATAGACTGTATTCTCAGTGATGTCACCGCTGATCTCTAGTGATGGATAGACTGTATTCTCAGTAATGTCATCGCTGATCTTTAGTGATGGATAGGCTGTATTCTCAGTGATGTCGCCGCTGATCTCTAGTGATGGATAGGCTGTATTCTCAGTGATGTCACCGCTGATCTCTAGTGATGGATAGGTTGTATTCTCAGTGATGTCACCGCTGATCTCTAGTGAATGGACAGGTTGTATTCTCAGTGATGTCACCGCTGATCTCTAGTGATGGATAGGCTGTATTCTCAGTGATGTCACCGCTGATCTCTAGTGATGGACAGGCTGTATTCTCAGTGATGTCACCGCTGATCTCTAGTGATGGATAGGCTGTATTCTCAGTGATGTCACCGCTGATCTCTAGTGATGGATAGGTTGTATTCTCAGTGATGTCACCGCTGATCTCTAGTGAATGGACAGGTTGTATTCTCAGTGATGTCACCGCTGATCTCTAGTGATGGATAGGCTGTATTCTCAGTGATGTCACCGCTGATCTCTAGTGATGGACAGGCTGTATTCTCAGTGATGTCACCGCTGATCTCTAGTGATGGATAGGCTGTATTCTCAGTGATGTCACTGCTGATCTCTAGTGATGGATAGACTGTATTCTCAGTGATGTCACCGCTGATCTCTAGTGATGGATAGGCTGTATTCTCAGTGATGTCACCGCTGATCTCTAGTGATGGATAGGCTGTATTCTCAGTGATGTCACCGCTGATCTCTAGAGATGGATAGGCTGTATTCTCAGTGATGTCACTGCTGATCTCTAGTGATGGATAGGTTGTATTCTCAGTGATGTCACCGCTGATCTCTAGTGATGGATAGGCTGTATTCTCAGTGATGTCACCGCTAATCTCTAGTGATGGATAGGCTGTATTCTCAGTGATGTCACCGCTGATCTCTAGTGATGGATAGGTTGTATTCTCAGTGATATCACTGCTGATCTCTAGTGATGGATAGGATGTATTCTCAGTGATGTCACCGCTGATCTCTAGTGATGGATAGGCTGTATTCTCAGTGATGTCACTGCTGATCTCTAGTGATGGATAGGCTGTATTCTCAGTGATGTCACCGCTGATCTCTAATGATGGATAGGATGTATTCTCAGTGATGTCACCGCTGATCTCTACTGATGGATAGGATGTATTCTCAGTGATGTCACCGCTGATCTCTAGTGATTGATAGGCTGTATTCTCAGTGATGTCACCGCTGATCTCTAGTGATGGATAGACTGTATTCTCAGTGATGTCACCGCTGATCTCTAGTGATGGATAGGCTGTATTCTCAGTGATGTCACCGCTGATCTCTAGTGAATGGATAGGCTGTATTCTCAGTGATGTCACCGCTGATCTCTAATGATGGATAGGCTGTATTCTCAGTGATGTCACCGCTGATCTCTAGTGATGGATAGGCTGTATTCTCAGTGATGTCACCGCTGATCTCTAGTGAATGGATAGACTGTATTCTCTGTGATATCACCGCTGATCTCTAGTGATGGATAGGCTGTATTCTCAGTGATGTCACCGTTGATCTCTAGTGGTGGATAGACTGTATTATCAGTGACGTCACCGCTGATCTCTAGTGATGGATAGGCTGTATTCTCAGTGATGTCACCGCTGATCTCTAGTGATGGATAGGCTATATTCTCAGTGATGTCACCGCTGATCTCTAGTGTATGGATAGGCTGTATTCTCAGTGATGTCACCGCTGATCTCTAGTGATGGATAGGCTGTATTCTCAGTGATGTCACTGCTGATCTCTAGTGATGGATAGGCTGTATTCTCAGTGATGTCACCGCTGATCTCTAGTGATGGATAGGCTGTATTCTCAGTGATGTCACCGCTGATCTCTAATGATGGATAGGCTGTATGCAGTAGGGTTCATTCTTTTACGTTTTCCATATGTAAAGTACAATAAGATATAAAATAGACCAAAACTAAAAAAATACTGAATAGATAACGACTCCTTTAATTATTCTCAATACTCCGCCATGTTTCAGCCACTGACTTTTTATTATTAAAACATCCCATTTTGTACTTTTATAACCATTTGTGTGCGTCTATTTCCCAGGGAGCTTTTGGGGAGGAGGGGGGGTTGGGGGGTCAACGCCTCATTGTTCTGTAACAAATGACAAAACTACGGCGCGCGCCTGTCACTCTCATAAATCTTATTCCTGAGAACGGAAAAAAAAGGAGAAGAAAATAACGTTTACGGTCTTATGTGAAGCCTATTTATTTCTCCCAAGATTTATGAGCAGCTTGTGAGGTTCGCATCTTATCTTCTCCGTCTACAGATTAAAATAAGACGATCCTTAATCGGTGAGTGGCGTAATCTGGAATCGCAGATGATCCGGCTTAAAAAATATGAAGTCAGATGAAAACATATCTAGGGGCCACGACAAAAAAACACAAAAACATCTTACATATGGCCTAGGGGCGCCACCTTTCTTGCAAAAAAAAATATATATATATAGGCCATGCTAATTTGCATAATTAATTATATATGCGTGACATCACAGGATACATATGCGGGGGAGATTTTATCCTATTCTGACCCCTATAACTTTTTTATTTCTCTTTATACGACCTGTATGACGGCTCCTTTTTTGTGCCTCGATCTGTAAGTTTTTTAACAGGACCCTTTTTGTTGTGATGTGACTTTTCTGATCGCTTTTTTAAATTAAATTCTACAACTCCCAGCATGCCCTGATACAGCCTGTGGCTCAGCAGCTGCCCCAAACGAAAACTACAACTCCCAGCATGTTGGACTATATAGTAGTATATAGTATAGGTCAGTGTTTACCAACCAGGGGTGCCTCCAGCTGTTGCAAAATTACAACTCCCAGCATTTTGGACCATATAGTAGTATATAGTATAGGTCAGTGTTTCCCAACCAGGGGTGCCTCCAGCTGATGCAAAACTACAACTCCCAGCATGTTGGACTATATAGTAGTATATAATATAGGTCAGTGTTTCCCAACCAGGGGTGCCTCCAGCTGTTGCAAAACTACAACGCCCAGCATGTTGGACTATATAGTAGTATATAGTATAGGTCAGTGTTTTCCAACCAGAGGTGCCTCCAGCTGTTGCAAAACTACAACTCCCAGCATGTTGGACTATATAGTAGTATATAGTATAGGTCAGTGTTTTCCAACCAGAGGTGCCTCCAGCTGTTGCAAAACTACAACTCCCAGCATGTTGGACTATATAGTAGTATATAGTATAGGTCAGTGTTTTCCAACCAGAGGTGCCTCCAGCTGTTGCAAAACTACAACTCCCAGCATGTTGGACTATATAGTAGTATATAGTATAGGTCAGTGTTTCCCAACCAGGAGGCCTCCAGCTGTTGCAAAACTACAACTCCAAGCATGTTGCACTATATAGTAGTATATAGTATAGGTCAGTGTTTCCCAACCAGGGTTGCCTCCAGCTGTTGCAAAACTACAACTCCCAGCATGTTGGACTATATAGTAGTATATAGTATAGGTCAGTGTTTCCCAACCAGGGGTGCCTCCAGCTGTTGCAAAAGTACAACTCCCAGCATGTTGGACTATATAGTAGTATATAGTATAGGTCAGTGTTTCCCAACCATGGGGCCTCCAGCTGATGCAAAACTACAACTCCCAGCATGTTGGACTATATAGTAGTATATAGTATAGGTCAGTGTTTTCCAACCAGAGGTGCCTCCAGCTGTTGCAAAACTACAACTCCCAGCATGTTGGACTATATAGTATAGGTCGTGTTTTCCAACCAGGGGTGCCTCCAGCTGTTGCAAAACTACAACTCCCAGCATGTTGGACTATATAGTATAGGTCGTGTTTCCCAACCAGAGTGCCTCCAGCTGTTGCAAAACTACAACTCCCAGCATGTTGGACTATATAGTAGTATATAGTGTAGGTCAGTATTTCCCAACCAGTGGTGCCTCCAGCTGTTGCAAAACTACAACTCCCAGCATGTTGGACTATATAGTAGTATATACTATAGGTCAATGTTTTCCAACCAGGGGGGCCTCCAGCTGTTGCAAAACTACAACTCCCAGCATGTTGGACTATATAGTAGTATATACTATAGGTCAATGTTTTCCAACCAGGGGTGCTTCCAGCTGTTGCAAAACTACAACTCCCAACAAGTTGGACTATATAGTAGTATGTAGTATAGGTCAGTGTTTTCCAACCAGGGGAGCCTCCAGCTGATGCAAAACTACAACTCCCAGCATGTTGGACTATATAGTATAGGTCGTGTTTTCCAACCAGGGGTGCCTCCAGCTGTTGTAAAACTACAACTCCCAGCATGTTGGACTATATAGTAGTATATAGTGTAGGTCAATATTTCCCAACCAGGGGTGCCTCCAGCTGTTGCAAAATTACAACTCCCAGCATGTTGGACTATATAGTAGTATATAGTATAGGTCAGTGTTTTCCAACCAGGGGTGCCTCAAGCTGTTGCAAAACTACAACTCCCAGCATGCCCGGACAGCCAACGGCTGTCCGGGCATGCTGGGACTTGCAGTTTTGCAACAGCTGGAGGCGCTCTGTTTGGGAAGAACTAATTGTTGAGTTGGAGGATTAGTTGGATAAATACCGGCCATTGCATTGCCACTATTTTTAATATAAAAATACCGACGGGTGGCCAAAATACCGGCTGTGTGTCGGTAAAATACCGGCCAGGTGGGGACCCTAATATGGCCCCAAGGCACTAATCACTTGTTATCAGTCCCCGAGATAAGACGGTTCCTTATCAATCTCCGCTTGGTTAGTAAGAAATTAGAGACATTTTTATAGATCCGAGACTCCAGTGATTGATGCAAGAAGTTTACGGCCTAAAACCCCCATCCGGGCTTTATTAGAATTTAAGAACCTTTGAGCCAAAGTCTCTGTCTTGGAAAACAATTGGAATTGTCAGGCCCGGCCGTCATGGAGGTTGTCTCCGGCGTCTACCATAGGCCTGACGTGAAAGACACATGTACTCAGAATCAAGAATCAATTGAACACTTAATGGACAATTATCCGAACAGCTGTAAGGACTGTCAAGGAGTCAAGGACCCATCTGTACGCCGCTCAAGTAGATTCGGAAAAAAAAAAAAAAAAAAAATCCCCCCAAATATTCTGCTCCGGGGCATCAGTTTCTATTATCCAATGTCCCTTTCATGTGGAATTTAATGTTAATAGAGCGTCCGTCTTATTATAAACTTGAACATGTGTAGGACATTATGGAAATTGTTCTCGCCATTTGTCAACCTTCCTCGGCGTCCGGGGGGGGGGGGGTGGGGGGGTCTCGGATCGATAAATTTCCCCATCTGGTTGCTAATATAGATAAATTTTGGCATTTAATTAAGGTATGGAAAAACGCGGCTACGTTTCGTTTTCAGCAGATGCTGACCTTTTCCCTTCCCTGACAAACTCTGCGACAACCTTCAGGGGAGAAAACGATATACGTTTAGTCGGGTGTTTTTTTTTTTTTTTTTAAACGTTATTTTGTTTATAAAAAAAATAAAAATAAAAATAAATAAAAAGATTTGGGAGGGGGAGGGGATTTGATTTGGAAAATATAAATGCTGAGGGTGAAACTTTTTAATAGAATTTTTATTTTATTTTTTTTCGATACGATAAAGGGTTAAAGAATTTGCATCGAAGATAAAAAAAAAATTTTACATTGTATAAACTCAAAAAGTTGATTTAGCTCAACTCAATGAGTAGATGAAGTCAATAATAATGAATTAATTAGTTAACGTCACAGCTAATTAACTCGTTTAAATGTATCATTTAATTTGATGAAAAAAATTAAGATATATAAGAAAGAAAGAAACATTGTACAAATTAAAAAGTAAATAAAATTAACTCAATTAATTAATTCATTCATTCATTCATTAAAGGGGTTCTCCACTGGTCCAGTGTTCCGGCTGCGTTCGGAATATTTCGTTCGCAATGCTGTCCGAGCGCTGCAGGAGTAGGCCATGCCCCTTCAATGAAAGTCTATGGGAGGGGGCGTTACGCCCCCTCCCATAGACTTGCATTGAAGGGGCGTGACCTGAAGGTAAGAGGGGGCGTGGCCAACCTCCACAGCGCGAGCACAGCGTTCAGAACTAAATGGGTTCACACGTAGCCGTACCGCAACAACAACAAATTACTGTGTGTTTTTTCTCCTTGAATGTGCCAACGTTTATTGCGAGTTAGCGTAATCGCGGTAAAACCATTTTTACCACAATTTTCCCCGTTTGGGGAAAAAACATCTGCACCGCAACATGTTAACACACCCTAAGTGTCATTTAAAGGGGTATTCCAGGAAAAAAACTTTCTTTTATCTATCAACTGGCTCCAGAAAGTTAAACAGATTTGTAAATTACTTCTATTAAAAAAATCTTAATCCTTTCAGTACTTATGAGCTTCTGAAGTTAAGGTTGTTCTTTTCTGTCTATGCGCTCTCTGATGACACCTGTCTTGGGAAACGCCCAGTTTAGAGGTTTACTATGGGGATTTGCTTCTAAACTGGGCGTTTCCCGAGACAGGTGTCATCAGAGGGCACTTAGACAGAAAAGAACAACCTTAACTTCAGAAGCTCATAAGTACTGAAAGGATTAAGATTTTTTTTTAATAGAAGTAATTTACAAATCTGTTTAACTTTCTGGAGCCAGTTGATATATAAAAAAAAAAAAAGTTTTTTCCTGGATAACCCTTTAGGTTTCAAAAAAAATATTAAGATTTTTTTTTTTTTAAATGTATATCTATACTGTATATAAATATATATCTATATCACAGTGTACAAACTAAAAAGTAAATCAACTCAACTCAACTAATTAATAAATAGAGAATTCATTTGCATAAATGTATAATTAAAATTTATTTTTAAAAAAGTTATTACTTTTTTTTCATGTTGCATTTTTTTTTTTGCATTTTTAATTTAGTTTTTTTTTGCTTTTTGTGTACGTTTTGCATTTTTTGAAATTTATTTTCGATAGTTTTGATTTCACTGTGAATTTTTTTTATTTTGAATCTTGTATTTTTGTAAATTTTTTTATTTTTTATTTTTTTTAGTTTAATTAAGAATTTAGCATTCTTGTTTATATTATGCAAGTTTTCCTTTTTTTATTCTTCCTCCTTTTTTGTAGCGTCCCTCAGCCGGGGGATTTAACACTCCAATCCGGTCATTATTTGCCTCGGGCAATGTCCATAATTCTCTTAACCACTTCAGATGTAACGATGGTGAAATACATTGCCTGGGCCTTGCCTCCCGGCGCTGGAGAGATTACGTCCAGTTGGACATGACAAACGGCTTTGTCTTCCTGGGGTGTTCCGCCTGCTACATGTAAATGCTTCCCTTGGGAGCAAAGAGGTTAAAATACTGTTCCCCCGGCTACTGTCATTTGTGGTAATTAATGTTGTATTTAATGTTAAAAGATGGACTGGAGAAATAATTGTGTTTCTTTAGGTTGTATACACCCCTGCTTGGACACCACGTGAACACTTTATCACTGATAAAAATTAAACCCGTAAAAATAATATATAAAAAAATAAATAAATAATATTATTATAGAAATCAGCTGCGTCCTTTTTGCACAGGGCAGCCAATCAGAATTCAAGAAGTTTAAGAATACAGTGAGAGGTCACATGACCATTATTTACGCATCATCAGGAGTCAAGGAAGCCTAAGGCCTTGTTCACCAGGAGAATATCCATGGCAAATTACACACCCAAAAAATACGCGCAAACACGGGTTCCTCGTCTGATCGCTGGCCCTATATCACAGGGCAATATTACACGTAGAAGGGCCCTTAGGGTAGGTTCAAACCTTTTTATTTATTTTTTTGCACACACTTTTTTTGCAAAAAATAAAAAATAAAAATAAACTTTTTTTTTAGCGTTTAATAAAACGGATGGCTATTAAACATATATAAACATATGCGTGATATAAAGCCTTATAAAGCCTTATGGATATGTATAGAGTTAAAGGGGTACTCCAAAGGATAGGGGATAAGATGCCTGATCGCGGGGGTCCCGCCGCTGGGGATCCCCGTGATCTTGCACGCCGCACCCCGTTAAAATCAGTCCCCAGAGCGTGTTCGCTCCAGGTCTGATTACTGTCTATCACGGGGCGGAGCATTGGGATATCACGGCTCCGCCCCTGTGTGACGTCACGCTCTGCCCCCTCAATGCAAGCCTATGGGAGGGGGCGTGACAGCTGTCACGCCCCCTCCCATAGACTTGCATTGAGGGGGCGGGGCGTGATGTCACACGGGGGCGGAGTCGTGACATCACGATCTTCCGTTCCCGTGGTCGGGAGCCAGAACCTCCAGCGCTGGAAGCAGACACAGGTGGGTGCCGCATGCTATATTGCGGAGGTCTCCAGTGGCGGGACCCCCGCGATCAGACATCTTATCCTCTATCCTTTGGAAAGGGCATAAGATGTCTAGGGGTGGAGTACCCCTTTTAAGTGCAATCAGAACCATAAAAAATACAGTAAAAAAAAAAGAGGAATACACAGCAGAAATCTGAGGAAAAAAATGCGCCCTGTGAAACTCGCCTACGGGTAACGCCGCATGTGGTGGATTCGCTGAGGATTTTTTGCAACAGAATCCACAGTGGAAAATCTGCACCAAAATATTAATGGAATAATGAATAAACAAATATCTATGGGGGAAATACATTTGTTTATCCCACCGCTTGTCTGTGCGTACGCCGTGTGTACTTACCACAAATTTATAAAAAAAAGGTGCAACATTCTTCATGAATGGCTGAATAGCGTAGATTCAAGTTGGGATGAAAAGGGGGAATTCATTCATGTGTTTATGTTTTTACTACCTTTTTTGTGCACATTCGTAGCAATCTTTTTGTGAAGATTGGCGTTTGCTTAAAAATTTGCTACAAATAGCTCACGTTCTTCATAAGTTGCAAATAGTATAAATCTAAGCAAGGTTCAAAAGGGGGACATTTATCATTGTATTTACATGGCTTTTATGTGAACATTGTTGCAAATTTTTGAGCAAATTGGGATTTTGCACATAAAATTTTGAGGATCCTAATAAAAATATAGGGACACAAGTGGGGAGTAATTACAATGTACTGGAGAAGGAGGCCTAACTACAATGAGGGGGCACATGTGGGGCCTAAGTACAATATGGGAGCAGAAAGTGACCTAACTACCATAAGGGGCACAGGAGGGGAGCAATTACAATGTGGGGGAGAGGGTGGCCTAACTACAATGAGGAGTACATGTGGGGCCTAAGTACAATGTGGGGGCACATGGGGGACTTACGTACAGTGTGGGGGCACATTGGGGGCCTAACTACAATGAGGGGGCACATGTGGGGCCTAAGAACAATATGGGGGCACATGAAGGAGCCTAACTACAATGAGGGGGCACATGGGGGACCTAACTACTATGAGGAGGAACATGTGGGGCCTAAGTACAATGTGGGGGCACATGGGGGACCTAACTACTATGAGGAAGAACATGTGGGGCCTAAGTACAATGAGAAGGAACCTGTGGGGCCTACGTACAGTGTGGGGGCACATTGGGGGCCTAACTAAAATGAGGGGGCACATGTGGGGCCTAAGTACAATATGGGAGCAGAAAGTGACCTAACTACCATAAGGGGCACAGGTGGGGAGCAATTACAATGTAGGGGAAAGGGTGGCCTAACTACAATGAGGAGTACATGTGGGGCCTAAGTACAATGTGGGGGCACATGGGGGATCTAACTACAATGAGGAGGAACATGTGGGGCCTAAGTACAATGTGGGGGCACATGGGGGACCTAACTACTATGAGGAGGAACATGTGGGGCCTAAGTACAATGAGAAGGAACCTGTGGGGCCTATGTACAGTGCGGGGGCACATTGGGGGCCTAACTACAATGAGGGGGTACATGTGGGGCCTAAGAACAATATGGGGGCACATGAAGGAGCCTAACTACAATGAGGGGGTACATGAGGGGCCTAAGAACAATATTGGGACACATGAAGGAGCCTAACTACAATGTGGGGCCACAATGAGGCCTAGCTACAATAAGGGGGCACATATAGAGCCTTAGTACAATGTGGGGGGGGGGGGGGGCACATGAAGGGCCTAACTACAAACTGAGAGGCCTAAATACAATTAGGGGTCACATAGTGGCTAATTACATTATAGTGTCACAAAGGGGCCCAACTATTATGTGAGAGGAGGGGGGGGGGGGCAGGTTCAGAATTTGGCCTGGGGCCCATAGCACTCTAATTACCCCTACTGGGTGGCGAAATGTTCCTTTAAGAACCTATAGAGGGAAACCGTCCCCACCTAAACCGACCCACAATGTACAGAAGAACCCAAAATCTGCTGACAGACTAGAACTGTGTACACAGAGCAGCATTTCGACTCTCGGGCCCCCGATTTTGCGCCATCACCATAATTTTCCAGCAAAGACATCAATATCCACTATCAATAAGCCGCTTCCTCTCTTCAATTGTCAGATTCGTGTTAAACTGAAACATAAAAGTGATCCTAACTTATTGAAATATTATCCCAGGGCTCCGCCGGAGATCAAACCTGTCATTCACAATCCCATTATTTTCTCAGTAGTGGAGGAAATGGATACAAATCAAGGCCTTTATTCGTGACTAAATTCTGCTCCAGCGGACTGCGGAGAAAAGTCATTTCTCATGCTCCCAAATTTCTGAGGATCATCTGCCGGCTAATTTAGAAAACCTCTCACTTATTCAAAAATAATATTTCGCTTAAAGAGGAATGAGCGGCGGAGAATCTTATCTGTTACACCGGATACAATGGACGATTCTACCTGACACGGGAAAGAAAAGTCATATTCTATACATTGTGTGTTATACGGGGATCTGTCATGGCGGCGTGACGTCATTTATTTAGTGAGGAAATTTGGGGTTCATTCCCAGAAGATTTACTTCTGTTTTGAGGGACGCAAAAGTGAGGCCCGACTGGGTGCTTCAGACCCCAAAAAATTTATAATAATAAAAATAATAATAATAATATATATATATATATATATATATATACACACACTGTATATCAACTAAAGGGGTGTTCCACCCCTAGAATGCTGGCTTTGGACGGCTGTGATGTTACACCCTCCCATGACGTCAAGACAATGGCCGCTCAAACATAAAGAGATTGCGCCGGGTCCCAGAGGCCGGACCCCCACGATCAGACATCTTATCTTAGGGGATAAGATGTCTAGGAGTAGAGTACCCCTTTTATTAAAAAATAAATAAAAAATGAAAGGTTGTCACTAGTAGACTACATTCAGTCATTACAGTCAATGGCGCCACCATTGGTATGCCGCCGTTTACAGTGCAGGTATTCCAACATATAGCAGCCCTGAGACTTCATATGAATAGGCCCTTAGTCCGGCTGCTGTGGATTCGCTGAGGAGTACAGAAAAACTGGACCCACATCTGTTCACAACGCACCGTCATAAAATTTATGAATACTGAATAAAATGGCACCCATCAGTCCTCAAATTGGAGTTTTGGCTCTGTTCAGACCTGTGTTGAAGACTTCACTGCAAATTCATTGGAATCGAGCCCAAGGCTGTGTTCACACTACTGTCAGAGCCTTCACCAGTAGTTCCATCAGATTGGACAGAAGGAATAAGGCAAAATGCTTTGTTATTTTTCCCGCCATGATGACCTACAGCAGAACCGAAATCCCATGGACCTCATTGTAATTCATACTGTATTTGGTGTCCTTTCATATTCAGACCCTCGATTTGAAGTTCGTAGATTCTTCACTAGTGTTGAGCGGCATAGGCCATGTTCGAATTCGCGAATATTCGCGAATATATGGGCGAATATTCGTCATATATTCGCGAATATTCACATATTCGTAATATTCTCGTTTTATTTTCGCATATGCGAAAATTTGTGTATGTGAAAATAAACATATGCGAAAATTAGCATATACAAAAATTAGCATAAGCGAAAATTAGCATATGTAAATTATGCGATATTCGCGAATAAAATTTGCATTGCGAATATTTGCGAGCAACACTGTTCTTCACACGCAGTGTTGTCCCCCCTGTGAATCATACTGGACGTCGTCAGTATATCTTTCTACAGTTTGCTGTGGGTGCTCTGCTTTCTCTCTACACTTGTACACATCCCCTGCAGGCTGCCATGTATCTTCTTTCCTCCCCATATACAGTCTAAGTGAGTGGCCTTCCATGTATGCTCTCCCTACTCTCCACACTATTGGATACTGTGTAGAACTCCCAGGCCTGGTGCAAGAATTTTTGCCACCCTAGGCGAAAGATAATTTTGCCACCCCTTGACCCCGCCCATTGGCTTCTCCTGATGTATGGAGGTGTGTGCGATGTCAGGATGTTGGACGGACCAGACCTTAGAGATCGCCCCTGTCTGCCTCAGAAGTGGCGCTGCGCTCCTCAGGCAGGCTGGAAAATGCTGATTATTATAGTACGGGGTAGCGTGGCGGGGTTTTGCTTGATGGGCAGGGGCTTTGGATGGACGAGTGCTTTGGATGCTGGCTAACTTTATTGCAATAGGCAGAGTGGTGCCACCATCAAGAGGGCGCTCTAGGCGGCTGCCTATTTTGCCTATAGGCAGAGCCGGCCCTGAGAACTCCCTCCCCCACCCACCCCCTGCTGCTTTCTCTAACATTAAGAGATCAAAAAGCCCATCTGATAGATTTATCTCTCTCTGTACAGTAGCAAGTAGCAAAATGGTAGAAATGTTTTAATAAAGACTTAATAGTTGCCTAATTTTGCATTCAGGAAGCAAATGTAGAACAATAAAAAAATCATTGCAAACATATCCAGGGGTTATCTGAAGATTAAAGGTTATACTCAGGGGTCAAGTCCTGGGGAAAAAAAAGTGTGGGAGCTTACCCAAGATTTCCACTCATGGGCTGGTCCTGCTAATGGGAATGGTGTTCCTGCTGTGGAAAAAGTGCAGGAACTCAGTTCCCATGCATTCCTGCAGGACTTGAGCCCTGATTATACCTTATTCACAGCGCATCCTCAGCCGCCGTCTCATTCACTGTCTATACGACTTCCTAACATAGCCAAGTTGAATGCTTGGCAATACTCAGAGGTCCCATAGAGAATGAATGGAGCAGTGACTGAGCATACACGTTGCTGTCTATTCATTTCTGGAACAATTGACCTTTGACCTCTGCTCTCAGCGGTCGGACACCCCCGATCAGTTTGTTTTCCCTTATCTTGTGGATAAGTGCTAACTTTAAATCTTGGAATAAATAACCCACTTCTTTGGGGTATTGCCATCTGTATGTTTATGGCATATCCGCAGTCCCACCTATCTCAAGTTCAAGGCCTCCCTGGCCCCCTCCAACCTTTTTGTGGCTGCCAGTGGTGGTCGGGAAGCCGAAAACCTGTTTTTATTTTCAAAAGATTTTTTATTAATGTTTTTGAAAAAATATTTAAATGCAAAACATGGTCAATAGTGCAATGAACACAAGGCAGTCAAATTGCAGGATGAAAAATCGAGGTAGCTATTGGGCGGGGATCAGAAGACAAAACGTCATAAGACAACCATGTGACCAATCCGGGGCTGGAGATTGTCCGGAGATTGTATCTAAAGAAAACGGGGAAGAGTAAGGATACCTCGAAGTCTGGTGAAGGCAAAAGGTTCACTATTGCCACAAAACAAAGATACACTTACCAAGTTCAAAATCTCCCGGGGTCAAAAACCTGTTTTACATTGTTTGTGTAATTCCCATTGATATTAAATGGGCACTCTCATTAAAACTAATTTATGCTATTGCACTCCTTATGGTAAATAAAAAATATTTCTAATGTACTTTGTTTAAAAAAAAATGTAGTTATTTTTATTTGTGTTTAAAAAAGCTGCCACTAGGTGTCTCCCTACTTGTCCAGAGCACATTTCCTCCCATCTCTCGCACAGACTTTGGACTCCTGCTGGCCTGCAAAATAAAGTGCTGAGGGATGTGTGTGCAGCGTTAGCCAATCATAGCTCAACTCACACTGAACTGCTCTGGGTTGTGTGTAGCAGAGTGAGGGAGGAAGTTCTCCCCTGTATGGCTTCAGATGATGTCACGCCTGCTGGGGAACGCCCCTTCCCAGTCTGTGAATCTGACTGAGACTGAGCAGAAGATACAGAACAATATCAAGGTAGAAAACTAAAAAATAATAAAAATAAAGGCAGGGGGTGGTTTATCATGATGGGGGCAGTGAACTGGGGGATTATAAAATATAACCATAAAATAAGATCATTTGATGGTTGTTGCATAAATAGTGTATTACAGCCAGCCCCCCCTGTTCACAGAACGTCCATTTACCTATACAGGAGTTATGTAAACTGCACAAAATAGCCTCTTAAGCTGTTTTCAGCTTCCCAACCATCCTCCTGATGAAGCTAATATATCAGCGAAACATGCAGGGGGCAAAGCCATTTTCCCTCCGCAGTGTCATGTGATTCGTTAGTGTTACAAGGTCTCAGGTGTGAATGGCGAGCAGGTGTCTTAAATTTGGTGTTATCGCTCACACACTCTCTAATACAGGTCACTGGAAGTTCAACCTCATGGCAATCAATTCTCCGAGGATCTGAAAAAAAAAAGAATTGTTGACCTACATAAAGATGGCCTAGGCTATAAGACGTTTGCCAAGACCCTGAAACTGACCTGCAGCATAGTAAGCAAAACCATACAGCGGTTTCAGAGGACAGGATCTACTCAGAACAGGCAACTCCGTGGTTGCCCAAAAAAGTTGAGTGCACGTGCTCAGCGTCAGTAACAGAGGTTGTCTTTGGAAAGTGCTGCCAGTATTGCTGCAGAGGTTGAAGGGGGTCAGCCTGTCAGTTCTCAGACCATACGCCGCACACTGCGTCAAATTGGTCATGGATTACTAAGGACATAGATTACTGGAACCATGTCCTGCGGTTCAATAATAAACATATATATATATATATATATATATATATATATATATACATATATATATATATATAGTGTATATATATATATATATATATATATATATATGTGGTGGACTTTGCTGCCTCTAGTTCAGGACTTCCCAACCAGTGTGCCTTCAGCTGTTGCAAAACTACAACTCCCAGCATGCTGGGAGTTGCAGTTTTGCAACAGCTGGAGGCGCTCCGTTTGGGAAACACTAATTGTTGAGTTGGAGGATTGGTTGGATAAATATTGGCCATTGCATTGCCAATATTTTTAATATAAAAATACCGACAGGGTGGCCAAAATATCGGCTAGTTCAGCACTTCCCAACCAGTGTGCCTTCAGCTGTTGCAAAACCACAACTCCCAGCATGCCCGGACAGCCTTCGGCTGTCCGGGCATGCTGGGAGTTGTAGTTTTGCAACAGCTGGAGGCACACTGGTTGGAAAACACTGCTCTAGTTGCATCTTTTTTTATTTTTTTTAAAGTCAACCTATTTGGACTGATCTGCATACCGCCATCTTGTGCGCAGACAAAATCCTCCATCTAAGGAAACAGCAGAAAACCTTTCCTCGCCGTTCGCTCTCACAGGACGGCGCAAAACAAGCATTAGCTGGAAATGAACAATCTCTCCCATATAAAATGGATTCCTGGTCCTCTCCATTTACGTGTAAATATGTATAAATATTTACAGTGTAGCATCATCCCGCCGAAGAGCGCGGTAAATAGACCCAGTGTGTGTTTTATCAGGAGGGAAGCCTCGGATTAGGACATTAAAGCGCCTCCCGTTATAGCGGTAATAGTTACATTGATTCACTGTTTGCAATTACTGCCAGATCTTCCTTAATTACCGCAGTGGTAGCAACTTCATTATGTGCCGGCTGTAATGCCGAGCGGCTGCCGGGCCCCAGAGCAGAACAGAGCAGCATCCGAACCAACAACAATCGCGAAAGCGCCGGCTGCCGGCATAATAAACACGGAGACGCCGGCGCTATCTGTCATCTGCGCCACAATACAATTGGTGTCACGTTCTGGGGGCATCAATATGTTGTAACCAATGGCAACTGGTGCCTTTTGTCTTAAGATGGTGTCTGGACGCTGTTGGCGCAATTTTTTGCTATTTTTTATTTTATATATATATATATATATATATATATATATTTATTTTATTTTTTTTTCAAATATATTTTAAAAAAAATTATTCACATCAATTGGTGCCAGAAAGTTATACAGATTTGTAAATTTCGTCTATTTAAAAATCTTTAACCCTTCCAGTACCTATCAGCTGCTCTATGCTCCGGAGGAAGTTGTGTAGTTCTTTATAGTCAGACCACAGTGCTCTCTGCTGACACCTCTGTCCGTGTCAGGAACTGTCCAGAGCAGGAGAGGTTTGCTATGGGGATTTGCTTCTTCTCTGGACAGTTCCTGAGACAGACAGAGGTGTCAGCAGAGAGCACTGTGCTCAGACTGGAAAGAACTTCCTGTGGAGCATACAGCAGCAGCTAATAAGTATTGGAAGGATTAAAGGGGTACTCCCGTGGAAAACTTTTTTTTTTTTTTTTTTTATCAACTGGTGCCAGAAAGTTAAACATATTTGTAAATCACTTCTATTAAAAAAAAATCTTAATCCTTCCAGTACTTTTTAGGGGCTGTATACTAAAGAGAAATCCAAAAAAGAAATGCATTTCCTCTGATGTCATGACCACAGTGCTCTCTGCTCTCCTACTCTGGACAGTTCCTAAAATGGACAGCAGAGGTCAGCAGAGAGCACTGTGGTCATGATGGCATCAGAGGAAATGCATTTCTTTTTTTGGATTTTTCTTTAGTACACAGCCCCTAAAAAGTACTGGAAGGATTAAGATTTTTTAATAGAAGTGATTTACAAATCTGTTTAACTTTCTGGCACCACACCCCCTCCCATAAACTTGTATTTTGGGGGGGGGGTGCGGCCGTGACGTCACGAGCCTCCGCCCCCACATCGCCAGTCATTCGGCACAGAACGAAGTTCGCTCCTTGCACTGGATGTCTAGAGCATTGTTTCCCAACCAGGCTGCCTCCAGCTGTTGCAAAACTACAACTCCCAGCATGCTGGGACAGCCAACGGCTGGGAGTTGTAGTTTTGCAACAGCTGGAGGCACCCTGGTTGGAAAACACTGGACAGAGTAATCACCTCCAATACATATGCTTCTCTAAAGACTAAGTGGGTGTCCCCAGCTGTTGTAAAACTACAACTCCCAGCATGCCTGGACAGCCGTTGGCTGTCCGGGCATGCTGGGAGTTGTAGTTTTGCAACAGCTGGAGGCACCCTGGTTGGAAAACACTGGACAGAGTAATCACCTCCAATACATATGCTTCTATAAAGACTAAGTGGGTGTCCCCAGCTGTTGTAAAACTACAACTCCCAGCATGCCCGGACAGCCGTTGGCTGTCCGGGCATGCTGGGAGTTGTAGTTTTGCAACAGCTGGAGGCACCCTGGTTGGGAAACACTGGTCTAGAGTGCCACAGCCAAGATCTTTGGATCTTTTTTTTTTTTTTTTAATCAACTGGCTCCAGAAAGTTAAACAGATTTGTAAATTACTTCTATTAAAAAATCTTAATCCTTTCAATAATTATCAGCTGCTGAAGTTGAGTTGTTGTTTTCTGTCTGGCAACAGTGCTCTCTGCTGACATCTCTTCTAGAGTAGAAGAGGTTTGCTATGGGGATTTGCTTCTAAACTGGGCGGTTCCCGAGACACGTGTCATCAGAGAGCACTTAGACAGAAAAGAACAACTCAACTTCAGCAGCTCATAAGTACTGAAAGGATTAAGATTTTTTTAATAGAAGTAATTTACAAATCTGTTTAACTTTCTGGAGCCAGTTGATATATATATATATATAAAAGTTTTTTCCTGGAATACCCCTTTAAGAGATGAGAAGTCAGAAGAACAGGACAACTCCTGCCGATCATTATCATTTTTGAGTGGATTTGGTTGAGTTGCCGGCACCGATAACGAGCTTGGTTATTGTGCCATCTCTTCACTGGAAGCGATTTCATCCATGGGAAAGTCATTTTTGCTTTGTATAAGGAATAATGCCCTGTAATACATAGTAAATGTATATATGCAGGGACTGTCCGGAGGGGTCCTTCTAATTAACCCTTTGCAATTTTTCAGCATTAGCCTTGGCCTGGATCACACAGAGAAGCCTTATGGGGACCGATCCTTGGGAAGCTCCTTCTGAGATCTGTATGAATTGTTTTCCTTTATTGAGGAGTTAGTTGAATAATAGGGCCATTAACCCCTTAACCCCCTTGACATATCTTGACGGATCTTTGGTCGGGTCGACTTTGCTTCAAAGTGGAAAATGTAACAACCGAGGCTTTTGTGCGTTTTCGGCTATTAAAATAGTTTTTGTATGAAGGTTCCCTGGAGTTTTTGAAGTTCTGAAGAAGAAAAACAATGGAAAATATGTAAGTGGGAGAAAGTAAAAAATGACGGTTATGTAATGTCTGACGGTACCTGATGGAAGATAGCGGATAGAATGGCGGATAGAATGGCGGATAGAATGGCGAATAGAATGGCGGATAGAATGGCGCCACACAACAAAATACTGTAAGTGCAGACCGTACACTGTTATGACAGGCTCTGCCCTTCACTTTACAGAGTTCCACAAAGACGCACTATATATTTTATTTATTTTTTGCTTATATTGAGCAGCATCGGCTATTATTAGAAAATAATGAAGAGGTTCTTGTGTATGAAGCCTTGTGCTTACCTGCTTTACTCTATGTGGCAAGCAAGGGTTTGGCATTGGTGCAAATCCACCACTGAAATGAACTTCTAATGCTGCCTAAATTTCCAACGAATCCTCTGGCTTTGCAGAGAGAGAGAAGGGTGGCGTCTGATCACTGCACCTGGACATCAATTAGTCTGCTGGTGCTGACGGTCACCCAGCTGGAATGGGGTCAGTTCACACCATGTGCCATTTTGATGCATTTTCCTATTTAAAGTGTGATTTCTAGAGAATTATTGCCACGTGGAGAAAGTGATAATCCTATAATCACAATACAGGTGTTTTCTGAAGATGTAAAGGCTTTAGGCTGTGTTCACATGTTGCATTTGAAAAGATTTTACTGCAGTTTTACAAAATTGTTGTAAACAATAACGCAGTTTTTTTCCTGTGATTTGAACAATTGTGGTTAAATAGCACCATTTTGCATCAATTTTGTGGAAGTCACGGTACATAGAGAGAAAAAACACAGCAAAAACACAATGTGTGAACATAGCCTGACAAAGATGTGTATAACTACAATATATCCTGATCCCATAGAGAGAGCAGCAGCAGTATACAGATAGAGCTGGAGGAGAGGTGTATAACTACTATATATCCTGATCCCATATAGATAACAGCAGCAGTACACAGATAGAGCTGGAGGAGAGGGGTATAACTACTATATATCCTGATCCCATAGAGAAAGCAGCAGCAGTATACAGATAGAGTTGGAGGAGAAGTGTATAACTACTATATATCCTGATCCCATAGAGAGAGCAGCAGTATACAGATAGAGCTGGAGGAGAGGTGTATAACTACTATTTATCCTGATCCCATAGAGAGAGCAGCAGTATACAGATAGAGCTAGAGAAAAGGTGTATAACTACGATATATCCTGATCCCATAGAGAGAGCAGCAGCAGTATACAGATAGAGTTGGAGAAGTGTATAACTACTATATATCCTGATCCCATAGAGAGAGCAGCAGCAGTATACAGATAGAGCTGGAAGGGAGGTGTATAACTACTATACATCCTGATCCCATAGAAAGAGCAGCAGCAGTATACAGATAGAGCTGGAGGGGAAGTGTATAACTACTATATATATATATATATATATATATATATATATATATATATATATATATATATATACACATACTGATCCCATAGAGATAGCAGCAGTATACAGATAGAGCTGGATGGAAGGTGTTTAACTACTATATATATATATATATATATATATATATATATATATATATATACTGATCCCATAGAGATAGCAGCAGTATACAGGTAGAGCTAGGAGGGGTCCGGGAGCTAGCAGGTGGAATCTGATAGGTGATGATGTCATCCTGTAACTCACAGGAAGCCAGCTGACCCAGGACTGACCACTTCCTCTGACACGATAACCTATGTTGTTTTCGGTGAGTGAGACTAGTGATAATGTCTAGCGTGTGGCCCAACCTCTACCATGTTCCCTTCTCATCATAGTCCTCCCATCTAGCCGCTATTAATAAAGCCATCACCAACAGGGAGAATATTGTGTAATAGAGAATGGTGGCTGAGGAAGGGTCCTGACCAGGCTTCTTGTTGTGCGCGGTGGCTCGTGTCATGGATTGTTTCCATAGTGGAGGGGAAAAAAAATCTTTAGAAACAGACTTAGTAAATTGATCTTACAAGAGCTTAAGCCCAGATGACGGAATAATGTCTCTCTGATCCACTGTAGTCTCTCGGCGGAATACATTACACGGAGAAAAGGCCGATGTGTCAATGTCGCCATTGGCAGCTGTGTTAACAGTCAACCGCGCGCATTTCACAGGAGGCTCAATAATGGCATTTCTCCAGAGACCCTGACTCATTAATCAAATATTCCGCCATCTCTGTAAATAATCTCCGAACAGAGGACAACACAGCCCGGCACAGGCCCGCTTTCATCCCGCACCCACAATGCCCTGCAAGCAACTTGTCGTGTTTAGCAATCTTCATGTTTTCGTGTTGTCCCCCTGAAACCCCTCCAGAAAACAGAGGCCAAGTCATGGCAGAGGCTCCCGGACGACACGGCCACAATTAACATTATTCCGCTATTGCTTCATCTGCAAATGAAGACCCTGAATCAATTCTTCTGTTCATTGTCCGCCATCGGGAACAAGGCGACCCCCCCCCCCCCCCCCCCCTACAGATGGAAACCAAAGGGCTGAGCGCCTAATAATAGGAGAATTTGTATTAGCATTAAAACAAGGAGCAGCACAATATACAAGCTTATAAACCCGCCATTCATTTACATGCTGACTATTCCTGAGGCACCACAGAACCGCTACATGGGGGCAGAGGAAATATCATTCCTATAGTCCGCCACCGGATGATCAAGAAATCATGTTATGTGGAGCAGAACTAGAAAATATAATCACAATAAATTATCAGTATAGAATTGAACCATCTTATCTTCTCAGCTTCTGACTCAAAACAATAGTTGTCAGTAGAGATGGTCACTATTTTCAGTACAAAGCTTATCCAAAAATTTTCCCTCAGTAAATTACTGCCTCCTATATACAAGAATATAACTACTATAATACTGCTCCTATATACAAGAATATAACTACTATAATACTACCTCCTATATACAAGAATATAACTACTATAATACTACCTCCTATATACAAGAATATAACTACTATAATACTACCTCCTATATACAAGAATATAACTACTATAATACTGCTCCTATATACAAGAATATAACTACTATAATACTGCCCCAATATACAAGAATATAACTACTATAATACTGCCTCCTATATACAAGAATATAACTACTATAATACTGCCTCCTATATACAAGAATATAACTACTATAATACTGCCTCCTATATACAAGAATATAACTACTATAATACTACCTCCTATATACAAGAATATAACTACTATAATACTGCCTCCTATATACAAGAATATAACTACTATAATACTGCCTCCTATATACAAGAATATAACTACTATAATACTGCCTCCTATATACAAGAATATAACTACTATAATACTGCCTCCTATATACAAGAATATAACTACTATAATACTGCCCCCTATATACAAGAATATAACTACTATAATACTGCTCCTATACACAAGAATATAACTACTATAATACTGCTCCTATATACAAGAATATAACTACTATAATACTGCCCCCTATATACAAGAATATAATTACTATAATACTGCTCCTATATACAAGAATATAACTACTATAATACTGCTCCTATATACAAGAATATAACTACTATAATACTGCTCTATATACAAGAATATAACTACTATAATACTGCCCCCTATATACAAGAATATAACTACTATAATACTGCTCCTATATACAAGAATATAACTACTATAATACTGCTCCTATATACAAGAATATAACTACTATAATACTGCTCCTATATACAAGAATATAACTACTATAATACTGCTCCTATATACAAGAATAGAACATCTCTTAGCAGGTGAAATAATGCAGGAAGAAGCACTGTCCATCTTAATAGAACAGGAATAATTACAGGACACAAGTTACAGTAAAACCTTTTATGACACAATAGCGATGTCTGTACATAAGAGATGAGGATTTCTTTTTTGTTTTCGCAAACAGTTGTGAGTTAAGATCAGCACGACTAGACCGGCAGACGTTCTCAGGCTATGTTCACACATTAGTAGTTTGATCAATATTTGTGGCTAAAACCAGGAGTGGTCTAAAACACAAAAAAAAAAAAAATTTTTAAATATTATTAAAAAAAAAGTGCAAACTTTGGTGCAGTTTATTTCATGCAACCTCTGTTTTGCTAATTAAACTTGTGAAAACTACATAGAAGCTAGAAATGTAATTTAAAAAACTGCATCAAAAGTGTCTTATGTGAACAAGGCCTTAAAGGGGTACTCCACCCTTTGGATAGGGGATAAGATATCGGATCTGGGGCACCGGCCATTGGACCCCCCCCCAATCTCCGTGCAGACTGAACATTTCTGAACATTATGTTCCGGATGCTTGGTGCAGGCGGCTATGACATCATGCCATGCCCCCTCCATTAATGTCTATGGGAGGGGGCGTGACTACCGTCACGCCCCCTCCCATAGACATAAATGGAGGGGGATCGGCGTGATGTCGCAACCATGCGCGCCCAAACCCAGTGCTCTGAAAAACAACTTCAAGAATGCCATTTGCTTCACGGAGATTGTGGGGTCTCCATGATCAGACATCTTATCCCCTATCCTTTAGATAGGGAATGAGATGTCTAGGGGTGGAGTACCCACTTAAGATTAGGTGTAAGAGCCTGGGCCTAACCAGAGATTTAAAGGGGTACTCCGGTGAAAATTATTATTTTTTTTTTTAATCAACTGGTGCCAGAAAGTTAAACAGATTTGTAAATTACTTCTATTAAAAAATCTTAATCCTTCCAGTACTTATTTAGTTGCTGAATACTACAGCGGAAATTCTTTTCTTTTTGAAACACAGAGCTCTCTGCTGACATCATGAGCACGGTGCTCTCTGCTGACATCTCTGTCCATTTTAGGAACTGTGCAGAACAGCATATGTTTTCTATGGGGATTTCCTTTTACTGTGGACAGTTCTTAAAATGGACAGAGATGTCAGCAGAGAGCACTGTGCTCGTGATGTCAGCAGAGAGCTCTGTGTTTCAAACTGAAAAGAATTTCCACTGTAGTATTCAGCAGCTAATAAGTACAGGAAGGATTAAGATTTTTTTTTATAGAAGTCATTTACAAATCTGTTTAACTTTCTGGCACCAGTTGATTAAAAAAAAAAAAAAAAAAAAATTATAAAAAAAGTTTTCACCGGAGTACCCCTTTAACTTTTTGTGCAATTTTCCCAGATAAACAAAACTGGTCCCTGATCAGCATCTATAGCAGATTAGTTCATCATTCCAGGGCGGCCTCAAAATGTAGAATTTGATGTACGCGGCGAGTATTAACCAGTATCTTACAAAATCAGCGACGTTGCCAACCTGGTGGGCGGGGTCACGTACAGAAAGTCATTTGTGTATCTACGTTACAACAAAACCATTAAAAAAATAAAATAAAAAATAAAAATTTTAAAAAGAGGGGAGACCCCTCGAAAAAGCTAAAAAGGTCAATGAAATTTTAATTTAAAAAAATTGGATTTAAAAAAGAAAAAAAAAAAAAAACACATGTCAAGGATCTAGTGTTTCGGCGCGATGGACCCAATGTGGACAATTTCCAGGTAGAGGACAGGAGAAAAAAAAAATTAAAAATAAAATTAAAGTCACAGCAAGACAAACTCCTCGGTGTTAAAGCCTTTTAATCTGTTCTTTTCCTCCTCCGTGAAAAGGTCATCCTGCTCGTAGACCGGCGTGCAGACAAAATCAAAGTCCTGAGCATGGCCGCTCACAAAGGTAAATAAAGGATAGTTCTGCTTGCTGGAAGATTTTAGTACCTGGTGACAGAAGAAACGGGTCAGAATGAATGGGGAAAAATATAAATAAATTAGATTATAAAATTATTTATTAAATTTTTTTAATACATTTTTCTTATTTATTTTAATCTACAGGGTGCGCCATTTCTATGGATACACCTTAATAAAATGGGAATGGTTGGTGATATTAACTTCCTGTTTGTGGCACATTAGTATATGTGAGGAGGGAAACTTTTCAAGATGGGTGGTGACCATGGCGGCCATTTTGAAGTCGGCCATTTTGAATCCAACTTTTGTTTTTTCAATAGGAAGAGGGTCATGTGACCCATCAAACTTATTGGGAATATCACAAGAAAAACAATGATGTGCTTGGTTTTAATGTAACTTTATTCTTTCATGAGTTATTTACAAGTTTCTGACCACTTATAAAATGTGTATAATGTGCTGCCCATTGTGTTGGATTGTCAATGCCACCCTCTTCTCTATATACTACTATATACTACTATATACACACACCGCAGGAGAAATCTTACCACAGGCTTCCAGTATCCGTATACACTGCTATATACTACTATATACACCGCAGGAGAAATGCTAGCACAGGCTTCCAGTATCCGTATACACTGCTATATACTACTATATACACCGCAGGAGAAATGCTAGCACAGGCTTCCAGTATCCGTATACACTGCTATATACTACTATATACACCGCAGGAGAAATGCTAGCACAGGCTTCCAGTATCCGTATACACTACTATATACACTGCAGGAGAAAGGCCAGCACAGGCTTCCAGTATCCGTATACACTGCTATATACACTGCAGGAGAAATGCTAGCACAAGCTTCCAGTATCCGTATACACTGCTATATACTACTATATACACCGCAGGAGAAATGCCAGCACAGGCTTCCAGTATCCGTATACACTGCTATATACTACTACTATATACACCGCAGGAGAAATGCTACCACAGGCTTCCAGTATCCGTATACACTGCTATATACTACTATATACACCGCAGGAGAAATGCTAGCACAGGCTTCCAGTATCCGTATACACTGCTATATACTACTATATACACCGCAGGAGAAATGCTAGCACAGGCTTCCAGTATCCGTATACACTGCTATATACTACTATATACACCGCAGGAGAAATGCTAGCACAGGCTTCCAGTATCCGTATACACTGCTATATACTACTATATACACCGCAGGAGAAATGCTAGCACAGGCTTCCAGTATCCGTATACACTGCTATATACTACTATATACACCGCAGGAGAAATGCTAGCACAGGCTTCCAGTATCCGTAGTTTCAGGTGCTGCACATCTCGTATCTTCACAGCATAGACAATTGCCTTCAGATGACCCCAAAGATAAAAGTCTAAGGGGGTCAGATCGGGAGACCTTGGGGGCCATTCAACTGGCCCACGATGACCAATCCACTTTCCAGGAAACTGTTCATCTGGGAATGCTCGGACCTGACAAGATGGTGCACCACCACATTATGGGTGTCAGGCACCACCCATCTTGAAAAGTTTCCCCCCCTGACATATACTAATGTGCCACAAACAGGAAGTTAATATCACCAACCATTCCCATTTTATTAAGGTGTATCCATATAAATGGCCCACCCTGTATATACCTGGCTATCGGCACTGTGGCGAGATGCAATACGAGTGATGTCACTAGTCATTGCGCCGTGCAGTGCAGTGCAGTGCATAGCAACGACGCAGGGGACGCCACACCGGAGGCCAGAAGCAGCGCGGACCCGACTCCGGCAACAGGTAATTATACAACCGGGGATGGGAGGAGGCAACGGGGCAGCGGCGCCGGCAATGGGTGCCACTGCCTCTTCTCTCCCCCTGGCTATCGGCGCCGCTGCCCCATTGCCGGCGCCGCTTCTCTCCCCCTGGCTATCGGTGCCGGCAATGAGGCAGTGGCCTCTCTCCCCCTGCCTTTCCTGGGGGCATCAGCGGGGTCAGAAACAGTGTATCGGGGTATACACATGCACCCACGCACCCTCATTTTACCAAGGATATTTGGGTAAAAAAACTTTTACCCAAATATCCTAGGTAAAATGAGGGCGCGTGTTATAGGCCGGTGCGTGGTATACCCCGATAAATACGGTAGATCAGAGCTTAAATAGTCCTATGGAAAACCCTATATATCTCTATATATAGGACAAAGCCAGCTCTGCTACATCTGTGTATTTTCTACAGCAACAACAAATAGCGAAACACATTCATCACTAACAAAGCAAAATAAGAACGCTATGGTAAGCAGCACGTATGAGACAACTTAAAGAGGTTCTAAACAAGTCCAACTTGTTAGAAGGATCCACCTGACAATAAGTTGGCCATGATATCTCTTCCTGCTGGAACCCCAGTGATCATCTGGGAAAGTGATTAAGTGTGTGTGTTCAATTTCCCTGCAGCTCCCCCGCAGGAGAAATGAGGTACTGCAGTGTCCATTCATACCAATGAGTTTTCTGTGTTGGTTTGCATGTTCACTACTGATTTAGTTTTCCCTTATGAAGTATAGGATCTTGATTCTCCCCCCAGTCTGATTATCAGAGATATGATAAATCTAATACTGGAGGCCGATACAATATTTCTGCATCCAATAACTGTACCGACATTATGGAATAAAAAACAGAAATTTATTACTACAAAATAGTAGTAAAGTCAGACGCAACCAGAACACTGCGTAAGCTACATCATTTTCGTTAAAAATAATAATATAAATATGATAATGATATAGATAGAAATATTTTCACTTACATTCTATAAAAATTTAAGTATTTCTATCATTTTTCTGTCCTGGAATAAAAGAATCCCCAGAACCAAAGATGAAATTCATGACTCAATGGCGCCATCTTATGGTGAGCAAATGATTTTGCTGATAAAATATATTCCCCCCCAGACATGTTTAGATATTTATCAATATGAAAGGTTTGCAAAGTTAAAACTGTCCTCAATTAAAGTGCAGTCAGGAAGAAAAAATACAATAATAATAATATATATATATATATATATATATATACACATACACACATATATACACACATACACACACATACTGCTCAAAAAAATAAAGGAAACAGATAACACGTCCTAGATCTGAATGAATGAACTAATCGTGTGAAATCCTTTCGTCTTTACATAGTTGAATGCGCTGACAACAAAATCACACAAAAAATATCAATGGAAATCAAATTTATGAACCCATGGAGGTCTGGATATGGAGTCACACTCAAAATCACAGAGGAAAACCCCACTACAGGCTGATCCAACTTTATGTAATGTCCTTAATACAAGTCCCAATGAGGCTCAGTACACAGTGATCTCACCAGCAGAATAGTGAGTGCAGCTCTGGAGTATAATACAGGATATTACTCAGGATCAGTACAGGATAAGTAATGTAATGTATATACACAGTGACCTCACCAGCAGAATAGTGAGTTCAGCTCTGGAGTATAATACAGGATATAACTCAGGATCAGTACAGGATAAGTAATGTATGTACACAGTGACCTCACCAGCAGAATAGTGAGTACAGCTCTGGGGTATAATACAGGATATAACTCAGGATCAGTACAGGATAAGTAATGTATGTATGTACACAGTGACCTCACCAGCAGAATAGTGAGTACAGCTCTGGGGTATAATACAGGATATAACTCAGGATCAGTACAGGATAAGTAATGTAATGTATGTACACAGTGACCTCACCAGCAGAATAGTGAGTACAGCTCTGGAGTATAATACAGGATATAACTCAGGATCAGTACAGGATAAGTAATGTAATGTATGTACACAGTGACCTCACCAGCAGAATAGTGAGTACAGCTCTGGGGTATAATACAGGATATAACTCAGGATCAGTACAGGATAAGTAATGTATGTATGTACACAGTGACCTCACCAGCAGAATAGTGAGTACAGCTCTGGGGTATAATACAGGATATAACTCTGTGTACATACATTACATTACTTATCCTGTACTGATCCTGTGACCTCACCAGCAGAATAGTGAGTACAGCTCTGGAGTATAATACAGGATATAACTCAGGATCAGTACAGGATAAGTAATGTATGTATGTACACAGTGACCTCACCAGCAGAATAGTGAGTACAGCTCTGGGGTATAATACAGGATATAACTCAGGATCAGTACAGGATAAGTAATGTAATGTATGTACACAGTGACCTCACCAGCAGAATAGTGAGTACAGCTCTGGAGTATAATACAGGATATAACTCAGGATCAGTACAGGATAAGTAATGTAATGTATGTACACAGTGACCTCACCAGCAGAATAGTGAGTACAGCTCTGGGGTATAATACAGGATAAGTAATGTATGTATGTACACAGTGACCTCACCAGCAGAATAGTGAGTACAGCTCTGGGGTATAATACAGGATATAACTCAGGATCAGTACAGGATAAGTAATGTAATGTATGTACACAGTGACCTCACCAGCAGAATAGTGAGTACAGCTCTGGAGTATAATACAGGATATAACTCAGGATCAGTACAGGATAAGTAATGTAATGTATGTACACAGTGACCTCGACAGCAGAATAGTGAGTACAGCTCTGGTGTATAATACAGGATATAACTCAGGATCAGTACAGGATAAGTAATGTAATGTATGTACACAGTGACCTCACCAGCAGAATAGTGAGTACAGCTCTGGAGTATAATACAGGATATAACTCAGGATCAGTACAGGATAAGTGATGTAATGTATGTACACAGTGACCTCACCAGCAGAATAGTGAGTACAGCTCTGGGGTATAATACAGGATATAACTCAGGATCAGTATTACACAATCTACAGACCTTTGTGAGCTCATCTACCACCTTCTCAAAGTCCTTTGCGTTTTTGCAATAAAATCCAATTGTGCAGCTTGGGTCCATCTTCTTGAATGGCATTTTCTTAGGGGACGGACAGTGGAATGACTGAGGAGGAAAAGGTTAACAATTAAAACTACAGAATATTCTATAAACCTTTATTCACAATAGAGCTGGAAAGCCAAGCAATCCTCTGTGAGCCAAACACATCCTGAGGCCGACCAATCACCACTGCACTGGTACATTGTAACAAACCCAGCAGCTGAACTGGTATAATCGTCTCCATAATAGTAAGAGGTTTGTGAATTCTATTGGCTCCTTCTAGACTGGACCAGACAGGATAGCCACAGTCATAACCTACCACATAGGCTTTTCATATATATTTAGAAGTGTTAGATGTCCGCAGGGTGAGGCTGAATGTTGGGGGCCCTCCAGCTCAACAATGTGGCCCTTTGAACCTAGCCTCAGTTGCCCATGTTGGCCTATTAAAAGCAGTAGTCTCATGTAGAAAAAATAAAATTAAAAATAAATAAAATGAAACTTATCCCCTATATGCAGGATAGAGGTTAAGTTTTAGATCACGTGGGGAGGGGTCCGAGCACTGGGGCTTAGTGCAGGGGTCAAGACGCACCGCTACAATGGAGAGCAAGGGCCCATACTCGGACCCCCCCCCCCCCCCTTCCTGTGGATAGGGGATACGCTTATTTTCATGAGATATCTCCTTTAACTTCAGAGCAGGATTCTACTTAAAGGGGTACTCCGACCCTAGACATCTTACGACCTATGCAAAGGACCCCCAGCGATCTGTGCAGCACCGGACGTTAGTTTAGAATGCTGGGTGTGGGTGGCATGGTATTAGGGAGATGCCCCTCGTGATGTCATGCCACGCCCCCTCAATGCAAGTCTATGGGCCACCATGCCCCCTTCCAGGGACTTTCATTAAGGGGGCGTGGAAGGAAGTTACGAGGGGCATTGCAGTGACGTCACGACCCCTGCTTTAAGCGTTTGAAACAAAATGTGGAGTACCCCCTTAAGAAATTACAGTGCAGCAGAATCCTACTGAAAACAATGGGACTCCGCTGCAACGGAATTTCCGAGCTGAACTTTTCCACCATGTGAATGTGGCTTTATATAGCCGTGACTACCTGCAGCAAGGTTTACGGCAGTGTCCCCCAACTGGAGGCTCTCCAGCTGTTTCAAAAAACAGTAACATATCCATGCAGGCTGTCAGGGCATGCTGGGAGTTGTAGTTTTGCCACAGGTTGGGGGGGGGGGGTCACTACAAAGAATGCAGAGTTGTCAGGTCATGATGGGAGTTCTATTTCCTAGCATGTTGCAAAACTCCAATTTTAGAGGGTGCAGCGCTGTCAGGGCATGCTGGGAGTTGTAGTTTTGCTACAGCAGAAGAGCCACAGGTTAGGGAGCGGTGGTTTAGCGGTTTCTGCTGCGCAAAAGACATCAAGGAATTTAACTACAGAATTAACATGACTGACGGCGCCATTTACAGCCATGCGTACGTTTGCGTTTATGAAGAGTTTACTAATTCGGATGCCTCCAGTAAATCTGAGAAATGGAGTCAATCATATTTTAGCAGCTGCTTCGGTAAACATTAGCTCTCATTCACACAGAGGTAGTCCGATCACCCGCTACTTACATTTCTTTTTATTTTCATTTTTTTTTTTACCTTGACTAGAGATCCCTCTCCCTCCACATTCGCAGAACGCAATGTTTGAACGCGGTAATGTGCGTGTGATTCTACCTAATTAGATTTGCAAATCTATCTGAGCAGAGTCTGAGCTGTAGTGAAATGTACATGACTCCGCTGGGGTCGATCAGTCATTGTCAGGACGGGCTGAGGCCGGGCTACGGGAGGCGGCGCGCCAAGGTTTTGGAAGATGAGAAAATGTGTTCTACCCCAGGCAAACGGGTGAAATGTACCAGGTGTCGTCAGGACTGTAAGGCTGCATTCACACCACGTTTTTCAAATACGGTTACCGTATACGGTTTTCCGCTAAAAAACGTATGGCAAAAACCATATGCAACCGTATGACTCCAAATTAAAACGTATACGGTTTTTCCCCGTACGGTTCTATCCGTTTGCATCAGTTTTTGCCAACGGTTTTGCTATTTTGTTGGAATTAGTTTTCCACCAATTTAATAAAGTTACTATTGTTCTATTGAAATTCCAATCTGCGCATGTGTCAACTCTAAAAACGGATCAGAAAAACCGTGTGCAACCGTATTCTGAAATTCTGTGTACGGTTCTCATAGACAACAATGTTAAAAGAACCGCATACGGTTTTCCAACCGGAGGCAAAAACGTGGACGACAGCGTTTATGCCTACAGTTGAAAAATCGACAAAACCGTATCCGAGGCAAAACGGATGCAACCGTACACAACATTTGGTTTTTGAAATACAGTTCCCGTATACGTTTTCTATGTGAAAACCGTACGGAACCGTATTGAAAACCGTATGCCAAAAGATGCATCAGGTTGTGTCTGTTTTGCATCCTGTACGGTTTTGTCAGGTTTTTTCCCGTACCCAAAACCGTAGTCTACCACGGTTTGTGGTCCGGGTGAAAAACTTTATCAAACCGTATACGTTTAACATGGGAGTCAATGGGAACCGTACAGAACTGTATGTGCGTACGGTTGCATCCGGTTTTCACCATACGGTTTTTGACTTTGAAATTCCAAGAAAAAAAAAAAAAAAACGTGCAAACAAGGGAAACTATTCAAAATGGAGTGAAAAGTAAAAAAAAAAAAAACACACACACACTTTTTCTTAAAAAACGGATACAACCGGACATCATTTTTCAAACCGTATACGGTTTTTAACTGTATACGGGTTGAAATTTGTACACGCATTTTGATACAGTTTAGTCCGGTTTTGAGGAATCCGTTTTTCATCTGAAAAACCTGATCCGGGAACTGTATAGCAAAAACGTGGTGTGAATGCACCCTAAGACAGAAGGTGACCCCAGGAAGACCCAATCAGGGCCCCTCCAGCTGTTGCAAGACTACAACTCCCAGAATGCCTGGGCAGTCGAAGGCCTATGTTTCCCAACCAGGGTGCCTCCAGCTGTTGCAAAACTACAACTCCCAGCATCCCTGAACAACCAAAAATTAATGTTTCCCTACTACCGTACCCCCTAGCTGTTGCAAAACTACATCTCCCAGTATGGGGGGACAGCCAGTGGCCAATGTTTCCCAACCAGGGTGCCTCCAGCTGTTGCAAAACTACAACTCTCAGCATGCACGGACAGCCGAAGGCTGTCCGGCATGCTGGGAGTTGTAGTTTTGCAACAGCTGGAAACACTGGTATAGGGTTTTCAGCCACTGACAACAAGCAGGGATTTTGAAAATGGTGAGAACGTGACCCAAAGCCTTCATCAAGCGTGGCAGCTGGTGTCTGCCCCGCCGTATCTCCTCTGTCTACAGGGCATAGTCCTCTCTGTGACTCCATACAAGGAGGAAGGACGGGTAGACAGAGGAGATACGGCGGGGCAGACACCAGCTGCCACGCTTAATGAAGGCTTTGGGTCATGTTCTCACCATTTTCAAAATCCCTGCTTGTTGTCAGTGGCTGAAAACCCTATACCAGTGTTTCCAGCTGTTGCAAAACTACAACTCCCAGCATGCCCGGACAGCCTTCGGCTGTCCGAGCATGCTGGGAGATGTAGTTTTGTAACAGCTGGAGGCACCCTGGTTGGGAAACCTTGGCCTTTGGCTGTCCCAGCATACTGGGAGTTGTAGTTTTGCAACAGCTAGGGGGTACGGTAGTAGGGAAACATTAACTTTTGGTTGTTCAGGCATGCTGGGAGTTGTAGTTTTGCAACAGCTGGAGGCACCCCCGGTTGGGAAACACTGCATTGAGACCAAAGATTTGGGGTGTAATTCAGAAGCTGAGGGGAGTTGTAGTTTTGCAACAGCTGGAGGCACACTGGTTAGGAAACACTGGTCTATAAGAGATCACAGGAGCTGCACTTCAGAGCCTGAATGACACATTCACTACCTAATCAGGACCCCCACATACGTGCAGGTTGCCATTAGTTTCCATTCCCACCAGAGATAGGCAGACTATTAGGCCATGTTCACACGGCGGAATTTCAGCTTCCATAGAAACAATGAACAGGTTCAACGTTTCTGCAGAAATCGCTCGAAAAATCCTCAGCAGTCTGTGGAGACCGCGCATTTCCAAGCACCGGCGGAACATGCAAGTGTGTGGAATGTCTGCCTGTTTTTTGAAGGTGGATATCTTAGAGATTTTCCACCATGTGAACATAGCCTTAGGGTGGGATCACCCTGGGTCGTTACGGGGTTAACGGCCGCACAGGCCCCTTAAGCGCCGTCCCATTGACTGCAGCGCATCCAGATCGGCCTCGGAATATCCACTGCAGAACTTGTTGAGTTCAATGGGATTCTGCTGCACAGAGTATTTACGAGCAGAATTTTCATAGCGTGCATGGGCCCCAACACTTGTGCTATTGTAGCTTGATTATCCCAGTGTTTCCTTACCAGGGTGCCTCCAGCTGTTGCAGAACTACAACTCCCAGCATGCCCAGGCAGCCAGAGGGCACACTGGGATAATCAGTGGATTTAATGTTATTGTCCCCCTGAGGAAGTCACTGTTCGGGGACTGTTGGGGACCGCGCACATATTTGGTTACTGAGCTCTAACTAGGAGGGTATTGTATGTAGCCACCTCCAGAATATCATTATTGTGATTTTATATCTTTATGTGCATAGGGACATTGTAATATTCCAATTTGTAGGAGGGAGTCAGGTGTCCCTGTGGGGAGGTCCCATTGGTTTGGGATCCCCTCTGTAGTTAATGGATGGGTCTTGTCTTTCTTGTTTTTTCTAGTGTTGCATATATAGAACTTAAAGGGGTACTCCGGTGGAAAAGTTTTTATAATTTTTTTGTATTTTTTTTTTTTTTTAAGTGAACTGGTGCCAGAAAGTTAAACAGATTTGTAAATTAGCCTAAAACCACTGAAGGAGGAGAGAGCACACCGTGCAGCTAAACGTGCAGTTATACGATACCGCTGGTGTACACTGGCAGCCTCCGGACCCGATAAATTACAAAGCAGCACCTGCGGGGTGCACACACTAGATAAAGTATCCAATAATATAATGAAAAAGAGGTAGCGTGCACTCACCGCGGGTAAACAGCTGCAGGCCCAAGGTCCGGGATCACCACGGCATAGACGAAGACGGTAAGGGGCGCTCAGAGGCTACGCCGGCTGTTTCGGACGTAGGAACGTCCTTCTTCCGGCCTCCCGGAGGCCGGAAGAAGGACGTTCCTACGTCCGAAACAGCCGGCGTAGCCTCTGAGCGCCCCTTACCGTCTTCGTCTATGCCGTGGTGATCCTGGACCTTGGGCCTGCAGCTGTTTACCCGCGGTGAGTGCACGCTACCTCTTTTTCATTGTAAGATTTGTAAATTACTTCTAGTAAAAAATTGTTACCCTTCCAGTACTTTTGAGCTGCTGTATGCTACAGAGGAAATTCTTTTCTTTTTGAATTTCTTTTTTGTATCATATTCTTTTCCCGTATCAGGAACTGTCCAGAGCAGCATAGGTTTGCTATGGGGATTTTCTCCCGCTTTGGACAGTTCCTGGTACGGGCATCAGGTGTCAGCAGAGAGCACTGTGGACAAGACAAAAAGGAAATTCAAAAAGAAAATAATTTCCTCTGTAGCATACAGCTGCTAAAAAGTACTGAAAGGGTAAAGATTTTTTAATAGAAGTAATTTACAAATCTGTTTAACTTTCTGGCATCAGTAAAAAAAAAAAAAAAAAAAAAAAAATAAATAAATAAAAAGTTTCCACCGGAGTACCTCCTAGACATCTTCTGCTATCCAAAGGATAGGGGATAAGATGTCTGATCATGGGGGGTCACGCTGCTGGGGAACCTCGATCTCCCTGCTGTACCCGGGGTTCATCTAGAGCGTTGGGTGCACCACAGCCGCATCCATGACACCACAGCCGCACCCAATAGTGGCGTCATGGCCACATCCCCACAAGTCTATGGGAGGGGGTGTGACGGTAGTCACGCCCCCTCCCATAGACTTGCATTGAGGGGGCGTGGTCGTGACATCACGAGCCTCAGCCCCGCATTGCCAGTCATCCGGCACGGAGCGAAGTTCGCTCAGTGCGCCAGATATCTGGGGTGCCGCAGCAGAGATCGCAAATAAGATGTCTAGAGGCGGAGTACCCCTAAGAGGTGGAGTCCACTAGTTTTTGTCTTTAATGGCTGTAATGTTATGGCTGACGGAGGAATAAAAAAGGGTACTACCACTCCTATTATTGGTCATTCCTTAAACTCCGGGAGTCTCTCTGGATGCAGTAAGATCGCTGTAGAATCTTAGTTGATAATTAGTGTATAAATTAGAGCGAGACAGCGTTGCCAGAAACCGCGGCGGTGGCGGGCGACATTACCTCGAGAGGGAAATCCTTTATGCTGACATCTACAAAAGATTGGCAGTAATGAGGATCCATGTATATCAAGCTGTCATCTGCAAGGACAAAACAGAAGACAAGTAATTCCGAATACACTTTATTATTACACCGCTTACAATCCAATTTCTATGCAGAAGAACAGAAGAGAAAAATCGCAGACAAAGGCTCCTGCCATGGCGAGGCTCCTTGACGGATTTGCGCGCCCTCCTTAATCGGACAGATTAACTTCTGCATAATCAAAGATGCTTGTATAAGCAGGATTTTTTTTTCTTTTTTTTTTAATATAAAAAGTGATGAGTCTGTCATTTAATTTTTGGTGATGAAATTACTTTCACAAACACACAATTATATTTCCGGAATTTGGTCCGGATGAAAAATTGCGGCGGGAAAGCGAGGCTGACAACGAGGAACGTATTACTTGTCGTCTTAAACGTCAAGTCGGCGGCACTTTAAACTGCCGGAATGTAAATATGTAAATAAAAAATCTGCCAAAATGAGAAGAGAGCGAAAGGCGCTTAAACTTTCATTAGACGGGAGGTAAAATATGCCTTGTTTATGCAGTGCGGGAAATTAAAGATGCAGTTTGCAGAAACCAATTACAATGGCGGCTAAGTGACAAATGAGCGGACCGCGAGAGGGATCTGATGAATTAATAGCGGCCGCCATGCCACCGTAATTATTTAGCACCAGAGTGGTCATTTATAAAATGGGAACAGGGCACCTTTCTACAAAAACACACAAAAAAAAACAAAAACAAAAACACACATACACTATTTATAAATCATGTATATGATATTTTATAATTATACATATGATATTTTAATAATAAATTTTATTAAAATTATATATTTTGTATTTTATAATATATAAATAAAATATATTTTATAAAATATCTACAGTACTTAATATATTTATATATATTTTTTTCTTATTGAAAACTAGGACCACTGTTTCCCAACCAGGGTGCCTCCAGCTGTTGCAAAACTACAATTCCAAGAATGCCCGGACAGCCAACGGCTGTCCGGGCATGCTGGGAGTTGTAGTTTTGGAACAGCTGCAAACTCTTTGGTTGTCCAGGCATGCTGGGAGTTGTAGTTTTGGAACAGCTGCAAACTCTTTGGTTGTCCAGGCATGCTGGGAGTTGTAGTTGTTGCCTTAGACAGTGCAGACTTGTAGCCATGTTCACACGGCAGAATGTGTGAGCGGAATACGGTGGAAAAAAAAAAAATTCTGTTGCAGCAGACCGACTCCCTTTGTTTTCATTGGGATTCTGCTGCACCGTGCACACAGCAGAAATTCCTTAGCGGACACATTTGCCGCGGAAATTCTGAATCCAGGCTCCGCAGAAAGAATCGACATGTCTATTATTTCTGCGGAATCCGCTCAGAAATGCATTGCAGTCTATAGAGATGGCGCATTCCCACATGGTCCTAGTGCCGGAATGTACTTCCGGCGCCGGCCCGGAAATTTGCTGCTTGGACATTTAGTGGTGTGAACATAGCCCGACAGTCTGAAATGCACCACACTTATCACTGTGTGGGTATCGTCACACGGCAGAATCTCCATACAGAATTGCGCCGGAATATTCCGCTGCAGCATTGATTTCAATGGGATTCTGCTGCACTGTGCACATGGTGGAAATCCCGATTCTGGCGTCCGCAGAAAGACTAGACATGGCTATTCTTTCTGCGGATTTCACTCGAATGCATTTCTGAGCGGTGATGGTGCCCGCCGGAACTTTCAAATGTGTGGAATGTCTGCCCGTGTTCCCCCCCCCCCCCCCCCGAGTAAACATGGTGCATCTTTGGGCTATGTTCACACTCACAGTACTTTTCTTCATTTTAACAGTAACTAGCTGAGGGGCTCCGTATGAAAATACAGGTAAAAAAACTGAACGGAAACACAGTCTACTCAAATATTTACAGGCCACACCCCTTAATTGACAAGCCACTCCCCTTTTCAAACAAGGGTCAAAAAGGTCTAAAATTCATAAGGCTGGGTTCATGCTTTTTTGAGCTTTTTTTCGCTTACTGTGGATAGGGGATAAGTGTCTGTCTGATTGCAGGGGGTCCGACCGCTGGGACCACCCCCCCTGCGATCTCCCGTATGGGGACCAGACATTGCCGCGGCTCTGCACGGCTAATGTGTGTGTCGTCAACCTCATTAAGATCAACGACACGCTCCCCGCCATACAGCTCTATAGGAGAGGCGGGGATGCATAGAGATACATGGAGAGCTGCGATAGAGCCGGGGCCCCGTACGGGAGATTGCGGTGGGCCCCAGCCTTCGGACCCCCTGTGATCATACACTTATCACCTAGCCTGCAGATAGGGGATAAGTGTCTAAAACTGTGGGTCTCCTTTAAGCCAAAACCATGTGTGGTAGCAGAGTCAGGCATATCAGGCTCACCCCAAAGCGCGCGCATGGACAGGACTAGGACTTGTCCACAAATATGCAAAGGAGAGAAGATGTCCAGCGCACACACGTATAGAGGAACTTCTTTTATTCAGTTGCCATAGGATACAGCAGGTTCTCCGGTAACGTGACGCGTTTCGGCCCGCAGGGCCGAAACGCGTCACGTTACCGGAGAACCTGCTGTATCCTATGGCAACTGAATAAAAGAAGTTCCTCTATACGTGTGTGTGCTGGACATCTTCTCTCCTTTGCAAAACCATGTGTGGATCCAAGCCATAATTGGCCGTAATTCTCCCATTATGAAGTTTTCGGAGATGCAAATATCGCTGAAAAAGTGGGCAATTTTTTTTTCCCACAAATAGGCGATTGCTAAAAAATAAATAAATAAAAAAGTTAAACACACACACACACACACCCCAAAATGACAAATCCCCTCCACAATATAGTTTTATAATGATAATTTTGTTAGAACCTACCTTGAAATCCTACAAAGTAATAGGACTGTTTTGGTCGACCACCAATAATCCCAACACAATATTCGAGGCTAAGAATCCCCTGAGGATGAGAAAACAAAATAACACTTAGATACAAGGACAAGTAATACCATGTAATTCCATGTAATACCATCAGCTTTTCCCAACCAGTGTGCCTCCAGCTGTTACAAAACTACAACTCCCAGCATGCCCAGACAGCCATTGGTGGAAGGCACACTGGTCGGGAAACCCTGAAGTAGACCACACACACAATGAGGATGAATGAGATCAGGGAAGACCATCTCCCTATAAAAAACATATGCTTATGCTGCCATAGGGGAGGTGGAGATAAGCATTACCAGATGTGTTTGGCAGCCGCTCCTCTCCAGGATGGTAAAATCCAAGATGCCGGGCCCTGGTTTTCCTCAGCTCTATGGCCGACTTCATGATTGCAGGGGTGGGTGAATTTCCTATTCCCTAGGCCAGTGATGGCGAACCTGTGGCACGCCGAGCCCCCTCTGGGCACGCGGCCACAGGGCCCCCCCCCCCCCCCCGTCACATTCCGGACATCCCTGTGTCCCGAAAGGTCATTTTGGCACACAAGGATGTCCCAGTTACCTCTCTGCGGTCCCGCGTTAGCTTTAAAAATGCAGGGACCGCCGGGAGGTAGAGCACGCAGGGACGTCACTGACGTTCCATGCGTGCGCCCCTAAAGCAGAGCAAAGCGGAGCATTGGGGAGGACCGAAGATGACGCGCGTGGGGAAAGTGACCAGTGGGTCGTCATCTTCGGTGTTCCGACACAGACATACAGCCTCCAGCCATACACTGTATGTCTGTGGGGGAACTCTGCCTGCCCAATGTGGGGGGGAACTATACTGCACCTAATGTGGGGGGGGGGGGGGGAACTATACTGCACCTAATGTGGGGGGGGGGGGGGGGAACTATACTGCACCTAATGTGGGGGGGGGGGGAACTATACTGCACCTAATGTGGGGGGGGGGGAACTATATTGCACCTAATGTGGGGGGGGGGGGGAACTATACTGCACCTAATGTGGGGGGGGGGGGGAACTATACTGCACCTAATGTGGGGGGGGTGGAACTATACTGCACCTAATGTGGGGGGGGTAAACTATACTGCACCTAATGTGGGGGGGGGTAAACTATACTGCACCTAATGTGGGGGGGTAAACTATACTGCACCTAATGTGGGGGGGGGGGAACTATACTGCACCTAATGTGGGGGGGGGGGGAACTATACTGCACCTAATGTGGGGGGGGGAACTATACTGCACCTAATGTGGGGGGGGAACTATACTGCACCTAATGTGGGGGGGGGAAACTATACTGCACCTAATGTGGGGGGGGGAAACTATACTGCACCTAATGTGGGGGGGGAACTATACTGCACCTAATGTGGGGGGGGAAACTATACTGCACCTAATGTGGGGGGGGGGGGGGGGGAACTATACTGCACCTAATGTGGGGGGGAACTATACTGCCAAGCGAATGTGTATTCTGATTTAATTGCTGTGCTGGCACTTTGAGGCGTGCATTACGGTTCGGGCACAAAAAGGTTCGCCATCACTGCCCTAGGCCATTCTCTTATGTCAGGAGGCCCCATTAGGCAACGTTCACATGATTGAAAATCTGCCCAGTTGGGCGCAGACAGCAGACGCCAAAAAGGAACATGCCAGCATTAGGTCTGCTCGGAAATGCGCCATGTCCATAGACTAATGTATTTCCGAGCGGATTCTTTTGATAGAACAGACATGTCAATTCTTTCGGCGGAGGCTGGAATGGAAATTTCTGCATCAGATGTTTCCAACAAGGAAATTCTGTTGTGCTCACAGTGTGCAGCAGGATCCTATTGAAAGCAATGGGACTCTGCTGCAACAGTACAGAGTTATTCTGCTCGGAAATTCCGTCGTGTGAACATGGCCTTAGATGGTCGGCCAATCCTGCTGAAATCAACCTCAGACAAGGTTTAACACAGAATTGATCAGCCTCCGTTAGGCTATGTTCACACATTAGAATTTCCGCATGAAGATGCAAAATGATGCGAACGGATGGAATTCTGCATCTTTCTGTACATATGCGGCATTCATGTGGAAATTCTGCATGAGTTCTCAGTACAAATGTGACTTTTCTTTCATTGCTTTGGTTCCATTCTGTGCGAATTTCGTATTTGGGTGGAGAAAAAAAATAAAATAAAAAAAATAAAATAAAAAAAAAAGTTCCATTGACTTCAATGGGATTCCTCAACAGAATTCCGCACGAATTTAGGGTAGGACTTTTATGCAGAATGTAGATTTTCCGCAGAGGAAAGACCAATGCAAAAATTGTACTGTGTGAATGGGGCAAAGGAATTAAAGTGTATTGGCTCTAAATTTATGAGGAAATGTTGAATAAGGCTGCATGCACACCACGTTTTTGCCATACAGTTACTGTATCAGGTTTTTGATGAAAAGCGGATTCCTCAAAACCGGACTAAACTGTATCAAAAAGTGTGTACAAATTTTAACCCATATATGGTTTGAAAAATGATGTCCAGTTGCATCCGTTTTTTAAGAAAAAAAAACGTATAAGTTAACTTTTCACTTCATTTTGAATAAAGTTTCACTTGTTTGATTCAAATTCCAAGAAAAAAAAAACCTGTGCAGAGTCAAAAACCGTATGGTGAAAACCGTATGGAACCGTACGCACATACAGTTCTGTACGGTTCCCATTGACTCCCATGTTTAAAAATTTTTTTTTTAAAGTATACGGTTTAATACGTTTTTTGGTCCAGGTGAAAAACTGTAGTGACTACAGTTTTGGATACAGGTAAAAAAAAAAAAAAAAAAAAACTGGACAAAACCGTATCAGATGCAAAACGGACTAAACCGGATGATGCATTTGACATACGGTTTACAATTTTAAGTCAATGCATACGGTTTTCTATACAGTTCCGTACGGTTTTTAACTTGAAACTGTATAGCAAAAATGTGGTGTGCATGCACCCTTAAGGGTGCGTTCCCACACGGCGTATACGCAGCGTATTTCATGCTGCGCAAAATTTACGGCAGCAGCGGGAAATACGCTGCGTATTCCTTGCTCACTATACACACACAGGGCTTTCCGGCGGCAGCCCTATGCGTGCAGTGAGTTTTGGAGGCGGAGCCCCGTGTCACAGTCACACGGCCCCGCCTCTAAAACTCACTACAGGCATAGGGCTGCCACCGGAAAGCCCTGTGTGTTTATAGGGAGCAAGGAATACGCAGCGTATTTCCCGCTGCTGCCGTAAATTTTGCGCAGCGTGAAATACGCTGCGTATACGCCGTGTGGGAACGCACCCTAGATGTGGAAAACCATCCGGAATTTTCATTGTGTGAACATAGCCACAAATAGAGATGAGCGAACTTACAGTAAATTCGATTCGTCACGAACTTCTCGGCTCAGCAGTTGACTTATCCTGCGTAAATTAGTTCAGCCTCCAGGTGCTCCGGTGGGCTGGAAAAGGTGGATACAGTCCTAGGAAAGAGTCTCCTAGGAATGTATCCACATTTTCCAGCCCACCGGAAAGCTGAACTAATTTACGCAGGATAAGTCAACTGCCGAGCTGAGAAGTTTGTGACGAATCGAATTTACTGTAAGTTCGCTCATCTCTAGCCACAAGCAAAGGAAACAGCAGGGTTTTACTTTGTCATAACCGTTAAGAAAAAAAAAATCTAAAAAGAATGTTATTCTAGCAAAATATCCCCATGTGTGAGGCGGAATGGCGAACGTCACCTCATAAACCCCCTCCCCCCCCCTACCTTCACAAAGTCAAAGTATTCCGCATTGGTCCTTTCACCACCAAGTCTGACAGGAACCAGAATAAGAACGGATTTATCACAGTCAGAGTTATTCTTCTGGTCATAAACGTCATCGCGGTAAACTGCGGGAACAAGGGACGCACAAAGTTCAGATCAGGATATTCCGATTTTGTCTTTATAGGATTTTTAAAAAAGGGTTTTACGGTTTCGGAAAACAAAATTATATAAAGAATTACTATTTTCTAATATAGTTCTGGTAGCTATTCCTCGTGATTTTTCCCCCTTGCTATCATACAATAGGAACCTTTAGGATTTACTTACAGGGGGCATAAGAGTGTGATGGACATGCAGCAGAGTTAGCGCCGCGCACCTGCGCCCGTCACATGACCACGACAGATTTGTATTTCCCGCTACAACTGAACCTTTAAAGGGCTGCTCAGCGTTTGGAACAAACTGCTGTGAACACTGGAGCCGGGAGCTCGTTACGTCATAGCCCCTCCCCCTCAATGCAAGTCTATGGGAGGGGGCGTGACAACGTCACGCCCCCTCCCATAGACTTGCATTGAGAGGGCGTGATGTCATGAAGGGGCAGGACTATGACGTCACAAGCTCCCGATGCCGGCTCCAGCGTTTGGAAGTTTGTCCCAAACACTGAGCATCGGAGTACCCCCTTTTAAAGGTTCCTACTGAATGACAGCAAGCAGAGATCCTGAAACACAACACAAAAGCGGACATGATACATAAAATAACTCAGAACTAACTTTTCAGTCTACAAAAGAACAATTTCTAAATCTTGAATATCCCTTTAAGAAACTACCAGACAAAGCCCTTTGGATGTCTGAGAAAATTGCAGAAGTCTCACCCAATCCAATTGCAGAAGGTTTTTCAGAGGAAATTCAGGAGGAATCAACAGTAAGGCTGGGTTCACAATACGGAATTTTTTAGCAAAATTAAAAAAAAATTTGTCTACGCCCCTGAGCATTTCCCCCGCCCCATCTCCATGGTGCCCAGTTATTTCTCATTTTCTGGCAGGACCAGAGCAGATCAGGTTCCAAGTAGTACACACACGTGCACACACACAGATACTTCCTCCCTTACTTCTCTGGCCAGTGACACCACAGAACTCCTTTCTGCCATGTCATGAGATCGTGCTGTTGAAAGTGCACTGGACTGAACAGTCTGCTGGAGTAGGATTACACCTTCAAACTGTGGACCTCTGGATGTTGCAAAACTACAACTCCCATTATGTAGTTTTGCAACATCCAGGAGGTCCACAGTTTGGAGACCACTGGTATGTTGGGGGGGGGGGGGGGGGGGGAATAGGGTTACACTGACCCAGATTTATCAATCTGCACAAGACAAAGATGCGGCTGCTTTGCACACAGCAACCAATTAAAACTCGACTTTGAATTTTTCCAGAGAAACTAGAGAACGCAAAGCTGAGTTATGATTGGTTGCTGCGGGCAAAGCAGATGCACTTTTGTCTCATGCCAGTTAAAGGAGTAGTCCAGTGGTGGCCCAGTGGTGAACAACTTATCCCCTATCCTAAGGATAGGGGATAAGTTGCAGATTGCGGGGGGTCCGACCGCTGGGGCCCCCTGCGTTCTCCTGTACGGAGCCCCGACAGCCCGCGGGAAGGGGGCGTGTCGACCTTCGCACGAAGTGGCGGCCGACACGCCCCCTCAATACAACTCTATGGCAGAGCCAAAGCGCTGCCTTCGGCAATCTCCGGCTCTGCCATAGAGATGTATTGAGGGGGCGTGTCGGCCGCCGCTTCGTGCGGGGGTCGACACCCGCTATCTGGCCGGAGAGCCTGGCCCCCCGTACAGAGATCGCAGGGGGCACCAGCGGTCGGACCCCCCCGCGATCTCAAACTTATCCCCTATCCTTAGGATAGGGGATAAGTTTTTCACCACTGGACTACCCCTTTAATACATTTGAGCCAATGTATCATCCTGGAGTTCGGATAGTTTGGTTTTCAGAGCACCATCTATCTAGACCACATGGGATTATAACAACTTCTTACAATTACGCCATTTATATGTAACTACGGTAGACGCCATTTATATGTAACTACGGTAGACGGTAGTGTTGAGTGACCTCACAGTTAAAGCAGCCAATCCGGACCCAGACAGCTCTGCAGTTTATTGCTTTTGTCTGTATAAATTAGTGTTGCTTACGAAGTGCTCCGATTAATCCAAAATGACAGTCGTAGACCTTCTAGGACTGTTTCAGGCACGAGGAACATTTTGTAAGTGGCAATAATTTATGCAGACCAAAGCCATCTATGGCCAAGTCACCAAGTTAGGCCACTAACTGCAAACTCGCCCGACACTACGAGCAACAATTGAGATCTTGAAGTAAAAAAAATAAATTAAATAAAAAATTTACATAATATGAATTCAAAATATATAAAAATGAACAATATTAAGAATTAATGCTATTAATAAAATTATCAACATCAATGTTAATACAACAACAACAAATTATAATAAATAAAAAATATTTAGATTGATTATTGTTATTATTCACCACAATAAAAAAATAAAAATTGCAGAATCGTATAATTAAGTAAGAAAGTACTGACACTATAGGAGTCGGCCAAAATTCTCTAAAATATTAACTACCTACTTGTGCAGTCCTGAGCAACGTATATGGAGATCTCCTGCAGCTCTGGCTCAGTGGACTCCTCCTTCGCTTTCCTGGAAAAATATTTAAAAAATTCACAAGGTTATAACTTGAAGGTACCAATACCCTAGGTAAGTGATTCCCAACCAGAGTGCCTCCAGCTGTTGCAAAACTACAACTCCCAACATGCCTGGTCAGCCAACGGCAACAGCTGGAGGCACCCTGGCTGGGAAAATGACCTACATGCAATATAATATTTATTAATATTCTATAGGAATCCTTATGGAGAATTTGCAGACGCTACCACAGCAACCCCAAAGCGCGCGCAACATTTGCCTTCTTACCATTACTGTGACACATACCTCAGGAGGTGAGAGACGACTGCCGGACCGTACCAGTCTCCAGCAGCTTTGCCCAAATTTTTCCCAAGCTTAATCAACTGATGAATCCCGAAGTCGGCAGACGGGTGATCAGAGAACCAGGAAATTATTTTCCGGTGATAAAACGCAGTTTGGTTTTGGTCTTCGTTTTCCTTGGCTGATTGAGATTTGCTGCTGGATTTTGTTGTACCGTGGTGGCTGGTGCCATCATAGGACGCCTCAATGGGCGCAAGCTTTCTAGCGCTGTTCTGTAACCAGAATTCTGCTTCCGGACGGTAGAGGTCCAGCGCTTTTGGCCATAACCAGTCTGTAAAGTAAAGAAATATAATATATATTTAATTTATTTATTTTCTTCCATGTGGGAATAATTATCTATACAAATTTAAATAGGACTTTTTTCTGACATATGAAGAGACCAAAAATACCAATTCTAGCGTTTAGTGTTTTTTTACCTTTATGCTGTTCACTGTGCAGGATTATAAACATTAGATATATATTTTAAAGGTATGGACATTTCCGCATGCAGCAATACCAAATATTTTATTTTTTATTTTATTTTTTTTTTTAAATGGGGGAGCCTTTATATATATATTTTTAAGACTTAACTTTACACTTTTTAAAAGGGGTAGTTCCGTGGAAATTTTTTTTTTTTTTTTTAATAAATTAACTGGGGCCAGAAAGTTAAACCTATTTGTAAATTACTTTTAATAAAAAAAAAAAAAAATGTAATCCTTCCAGTACTTTTTAGGGGCTGAATACTACAGAGGAAATGCTTTTATTTTTGGATTTCGCTTCTGTCATGACCACAATGCTCTCTGCTGACCTCTGCTGTCCAGAGCAGGAGAAAATCCCCATAGCAAACAAATGGACAGCAGAGAGCACTGTGGTCGTGACAGAAGAGAAATCAAAGAATAAAATCATTTCCTCTGTAGTATGCAGCCCTTAAAAAGTACTGGAAGGATTAAGATTTTTTTTTTTTTTTAATAGAAGTAATTTACAAATCTGTAACTTTTTGGTACCAGTTGATTAAAAAAAATTATTTTATTTGCAATGTACTGTTAAGTACTATATAATAACATTGTACTGATCAGTACAATCGGCAATCTTCTTTAGTCTGATTCTGCTGCCTGCACAGGAAGATTGGCCACCCTGTGGGACAGAAGAAGGTAAGTCCTCTGGCCACTGTTTACACTAATCAGCCCCCTCGATCGCACTACAGGGGTCTGGGAGCCCATCCAAACCCACTGGCACCTCCATTTTCCCTAAGGATGCAGTGTTTGACATTGATCATGGCACCTATAGGGAAAATGGCTGCCATTAGCGGTGAATCCCTGGGTGCCGACAAAAGCTAAAACTCCGCTATGAAGAGAGTACAGCCCCCTTCATAGCTGTGCAGTAAATGTATATCGCTGCAGCGCCGTACATTTACAGTGCATGTCCTTGGGGGGGGGGGTTAAAGGAGTACTTTCTTGCCCCAGCGTTTTGAACATTTTGTTCCATACACTTTGAGTGGGCGGTCATGATCATTACGTCACACCAAGCCCTCTCCATTCATGCTATGGTGGGGGTGTCAGCTGCCACGCCCCCTCCCATAGACATGAATGGAGGGGGCATGACATCACGACCAATGCCGCTGGAACCTGACGTTTGCTGCGGGAGATCACGGGAGCGGGGGTGGCCCAGCGGCGGCACCCCCACGATCAGACATCTTATCCCCTATCCAAAGGGTGGTGATAAGCAGCGGAGTATCCCTTTAAGGCCGGATTTACACTACGAAATATCCACCCAGAGAAGTTAAATGCGGATATTCTGCATTCTACAGCAGGAACCGACTGAATCAGCGTTGGACCAATCAGACTTGTGCAGTCTCTATAGACGCCAATGCATTTCCAAACAGATTTCGTTAACAGAATAAATATGATCATTCTTTCCTCATTTTCGCAGTGTGCACGGTACAGCAGAATCCCATGAAAAACAATAGGAGGCTGCTGCCCCGGAATTGCCGAGGAAAATTTCTCAGCTCGGAAATTCTGCAGCGTAAATGCAGCCTAAATGCATTATACAGGGACAGAAAACATGCAGCTTCTATTTTCAGATAATTTTGTGATTTTAATAGAAATGCCAGCCCCTTAAGGGACATCTGCAGTCTGAATGCTGGGACCCCCCCCCCCATGATCTCCTGTACGGGGCCCCTGCTCTACCGTCCTGGAGGAGTGTCGGCCGCAGCATGACGCAGTGGCCGACACGCCCCCTCCATGTATCTCTATGGGGGAGGCAGAGATGCAGTCTTCGTGCATCCCGTCCTCTCCCATAGAGCTGTTTGGAGGGGGATGACATGCGCATTAGCCGCGGCAATGCCAGGTCCCCAAACGGGAGATGGTGGTCGGACCCTCCACGATCAGACACCTAGGGGATAAGTATCTAACACTGCAGTACTCCTAACAGATAACCTTAATAACACTTAATACTGACCTCTGCCTATGAAATGAACCAGGAGACCCTGCGCCAGTAACATCTGCCCTGTCCTCAGGGTGCAGCCCCAGCCGCAGTCTGTGGTCAAGGTAGACCCCTCCAGCGTAGAGAACTCTTCCCTGTATGTCAGCCATATCCTGGAGATAAAGTCCTTCCGGAAATCCTCTACAGAGCCAAATGCATCCTCGTCAGTCACCGACTCAGAATCAGAGCCATTGGGAGAAGATTCAGACTCTAAAAATAAAAATTGCCACATATTAGCCCTTGTGGTCCCAATATGGGTCATGACAAGCTTTGGCCTTTGCTTCTGTTGGCAAAAACAAAACAGTCGAATTTGTACCTTCGAATTTGAAGTGGTAGCATTTGCCGAGCAAGAAGACCGGGGAGTTTCTTTTAAAATAGGTTTTCGTCCTGAGTACCCAGCCTAAAATAAATTACAACAAGAATTTTAATATGTATACAAGAATACAATGATGCCAATTATATATGCATCCTTGGCATTTAAAGAGGTACTCCGGCCCTAGACATCTTATCCCCTTTCCAAAGGATAGGGGAAAAGATGTCTGATCACGGGGGTCCCACAGTGATCTCCGCCCCACCGTGATCTCCGTCAGCACCCAGTATGCTAAACACCCAGTACTGGTCAGCACCCAGTATGCTAAACAGTTTGTTTAGACACGCCCCCTCCATTCATTGCTATGGGAGGAGGCATGACTGCTGTCTCTCCCCTCCAATAGGCATGAATGGAAGGCATGGCGTGACACCTTGAGTGGTGACAAAAGATAAGACGCAAACAAGAGTTGTAGCCCCAAATTTCAATATCAAGTGTTGCTTTCTCAGTCATAGTGCATGTAGAGCTGGGGGTTCAGATCCCAGTGGCCATTACCTCCATACATGTAGAGCTGCGGGTTCAGATCCCAGTGGCCATTACCTCCATACATGTAGAGCTGAGGGTTCAGATCTCAGTGGGCATTACCTCCATACATGTAGAGCTGAGGGTTCAGACCTCAGTGGGCATTACCTCCATACATGTAGAGCTGGGGGTTCAGATCCCAGTGGGCATTACCTCCATACATGTAGAGCTGAGGGTTCAGATCTCAGTGGGCATTACCTCCATACATGTAGAGCTGGGGGTTCAGATCTCAGTGGGCATTACCTCCATACATGTAGAGCTGCGGGTTCAGATCTCAGTGGGCATTACCTCCATACATGTAGAGCTGCGGGTTCAGATCCCAGTGGGCATTACCTTCATACATGTAGAGCTGGGGGTTCAGATCCCAGTGGGCATTACCTCCATACATGTAGAGCTGCGGGTTCAGATCTCAGTGGGCATTACCTCCATACATGTAGAGCTGCGGGTTCAGATCTCAGTGGGCATTACCTCCATACATGTAGAGCTGGGGGTTCAGATCTCAGTGGGCATTACCTCCATACATGTAGAGGTGGGGGTTCAGACCTCAGTGGGCATTACCTCCATACATGTAGAGCTGCAGGTTCAGATCTCAGTGGGCATTACCTCCATACATGTAGAGCTGGGGGCTCAGATCCCAGTGGGCATTACCCCCATACATGTAGAGCTGAGGGTCCAGATCTCAGTGGGCATTACCTCCATACATGTAGAGCTGAGGGTTCAGATCTCAGTGGGCATTACCTCCATACATGTAGAGCTGGGGGTTCAGATCTCAGTGGGCATTACCTCCATACATGTAGAGCTGAGGGTTCAGATCTCAGTGGGCATTACCTCCATACATGTAGAGCTGAGGGTTCAGATCTCAGTGGGCATTACCTCCATACATGTAGAGCTGAGGGTTCAGATCTCAGTGGGCATTACCACCATACATGTAGAGCTGGGGGTTCAGCTCCCAGTGGGCATTACCTCCATACATGTAGAGCTGGGGGTTCAGCTCCCAGTGGGCATTACCTCCATACATGTAGAGCTGGGGGTTCAGCTCCCAGTGGGCATTACCTCCATACATGTAGAGCTGAGGGTTCAGATCTCAGTGGGCATTACCTCCATACATGTAGAGCTGGGGGTTCAGATCTCAGTGGGCATTACCACCATACATGTAGAGCTGGGGGTTCAGATCCCAGTGGGCATTACCTCCATACATGTAGAGCTGGGGGTTCAGATCTCAGTGGGCATTACCTCCATACATGTAGAGCTGAGGGTTCAGATCTCAGTGGGCATTACCTCCATACATGTAGAGCTGGGGGTTCAGACCTCAGTGGGCATTACCTCCATACATGTAGAGCTGAGGGTTCAGATCTCAGTGGGCATTACCTCCATACATGTAGAGCTGGGGGTTCAGATCTCAGTGGGCACTTTCCAACCTACTTTCACTCAATGCTGTAAATGGAATCTGTCAGTTCTACATCATGCTCAGAGCTCAAATTTATTAGTGAGGTGATGCTGAGCTGCAGCATTCAGACCTCCTCTCTCCTCCACCCCTCCCTGCCTTGAATGACATAGTGCTAGAAGCTGAGCCCGGTTCATTAATCAGTCAAGGCAAAGAGGGGTGGAGGAAGTGTGGTCTCCAAACGTTGCAAAACTAAAACTCCCAGCGTGCCCGGACAGCCGTTGGCTGTCCGGGCATGCTTGGAGTTTTAGTTTTACAACAGCTGGAGGTTAAAAACTAATTAGTAAAAATAAAATAAATAAAAAAAAAGTACTTACTGTATTTGACATTATGCCAGGCAGATAAAATCATAGACTTCACGTTGTTTTCGGCGCCGCTGGCTTCCATATTCACCCCGTGAGAATGAACCCATACCGCGTGCGGCCCGGAGTCGTGTGCCTGCAAGAGAAAAGGAGGGGATGATGGGTAAGAAACGTTGTTTTCAATTGATCGCCATCTTCACGATTGCCGCTTCTATTGGTGAAAAATAATAATTAATAATAATATACGTTTTAATTCAGAGGCCGAGACCTGGTACAGTCCTAAGGCCTTATCCACACTATGTATTGTGATGCGGACGTTGTGAGGGAGGTGAGGGGACAGTAATAACTGACACACAGGGGGAGATGAGGGGACAGTTATAATAAACACACAGGGGGAGATGAGGGGGCAGTTATAATAAACACAAGGGGGGGGATGAGTGGACAGTTATAATAAACACAAGGGGGGGATGAGTGGACAGTTATAATAAACACAAGGGGGGGGAAGAGTAGACAGTTATAATAAACACAAGGGGGGGATGAGGGGACAGTTATAATAAACACAAGGGGGGGGGGGGATGAGTGGACAGTTATAATAAACACAAGGGGGGGGATGAGTGGACAGTTATAATAAACACAAGGGGGAGATGAGGGGGCAGTTATAATAAACACAAGGGGGGGGATGAGTGGACAGTTATAATAAACACAAGGGGGGATGAGGGGGCAGTTATAATAAACACAAGGGGGAGATGAGTGGACAGTTATAATAAACACAAGGGGGGATGAGGGGGCAGTTATAAACACAAGGGGGAGATGAGGGGACAGTAATAAACACAAGGGGGAGATGAGGGGACAGTAATAAACACAAGGGGGGGGATGAGGGGGCAGTTATAATAAACACAAGGGGGAGATGAGGGGACAGTTATAATAAACACAAGGGGGTGATGAGGGGGCAGTTATAATAAACACAAGGGGGGGATGAGGGGGCAGGTATAATAAACACAAGGGGGGGGATGAGGGGGCAGTTATAATAAACACAAGGGGGAGATGAGGGGACAGTAATAACAAACACAAAGGGGGAGATGAGGGGACAGTAATAACAAACACAAGGGGGAGATGAGGGGACAGTAATAACAAACACAAAGGGGGAGATGAGGGGACAGTTATAATAAACACAAGGGGGGGGATGAGGGGACAGTAATAATAAACACAAGGGGGAGATGAGGGGACAGTTATAATAAACACAAGGGGAGATGAGGGGACAGTTATAAACACAAGGGGGAGATGAGGGGACAGTAATAAACACAAGGGGGAGATGAGGGGACAGTAATAAACACAAGGGGGGGGATGAGGGGGCAGTTATAATAAACACAAGGGGGAGATGAGGGGACAGTTATAATAAACACAAGGGGGTGATGAGGGGGCAGTTATAATAAACACAAGGGGGGGGGGATGAGGGGGCAGTTATAATAAACACAAGGGGGGGATGAGGGGGCAGTTATAATAAACACAAGGGGGAGATGAGGGGACAGTTATAATAAACACAAGGGGGAGATGAGGGGACAGTTATAATAAACACAAGGGGGGGAGATGAGGGGACAGTTATAATAAACACAAGGGGGGGTGAGGGGGCAGTTATAATAAACACAAGGGGGGGATGAGTGGACAGTTATAATAAACACAAGGGGGGGATGAGGGGGCAGTTATAATAAACACAAGGGGGGGGATGAGGGGGCAGTTATAATAAACACAAGGGGGGGGGATGAGTGGACAGTTATAATAAACACAAGGGGGGGGATGAGTGGACAGTTATAATAAACACAAGGGGGGGATGAGTGGACAGTTATAATAAACACAAGGGGGGGATGAGTGGACAGTTATAATAAACACAAGGGGGGATGAGTGGACAGTTATAATAAACACAAGGGGGGATGAGGGGACAGTTATAATAAACACAAGGGGGGGGGATGAGTGGACAGTTATAATAAACACAAGGGGGGGATGAGGGGGCAGTTATAATAAACACAAGGGGGGGATGAGTGGACAGTTATAATAAACACAAGGGGGGGGATGAGTGGACAGTTATAATAAACACAAGGGGGGGATGAGGGGGCAGTTATAATAAACACAAGGGGGGGATGAGGGGCAGTTATAATAAACACAAGGGGGGGATGAGTGGACAGTTATAATAAACACAAGGGGGGGATGAGGGGGCAGTTATAATAAACACAAGGGGGGATGAGTGGACAGTTATAATAAACACAAGGGGGGGGAAGAGTAGACAGTTATAATAAACACAAGGGGGGGATGAGGGGACAGTTATAATAAACACAAGGGGGGATGAGTGGACAGTTATAATAAACACAAGGGGGGGAGATGAGTGGACAGTTATAATAAACACAAGGGGGGAGATGAGTGGACAGTTATAATAAACACAAGGGGGGGATGAGTGGACAGTTCTAATAAACACAAGGGGGGGGGGATGAGTGGACAGTTATAATAAACACAAGGGGGGAATGAGGGGGCAGTTATAATAAACACAAGGGGGGGATGAGTGGACAGTTATAATAAACACAAGGGGGGGGGGATGAGTGGACAGTTATAATAAACACAAGGGGGGGATGAGGGGGCAGTTATAATAAACACAAGGGGGGGATGAGTGGACAGTTATAATAAACACAAGGGGGGGGATGAGTGGACAGTTATAATAAACACAAGGGGTGGATGAGTGGACAGTTATAATAAACACAAGGGGGGATGAGTGGACAGTTATAATAAACACAAGGGGGGATGAGTGGACAGTTATAATAAACACAAGGGGGGGATGAGTGGACAGTTATAATAAACACAAGGGGGGGATGAGTGGACAGTTATAATAAACACAAGGGGGGGGGGATGAGGGGGGCAGTTATAATAAACACAAGGGGGAGATGAGAGGACAGTAATAAACACATGGGGGGAGATGAGGGGACAGTTATAATAAACACAAGGGGGTGAAGAGGGGACAGTTATAATAAACACAAGGGGGTGATGAGGGGACAGTTATAATAAACACAAGGGGGAGATGAGGGGACAGTTATAATAAACACAAGGGGGAGATGAGTGGACAGTTATAATAAACACAAGGGGGGGGGATGAGGGGGCAGTTATAATAAACACAAGGGGGGGGGATGAGGGGGCAGTTATAATAAACACAAGGGGGGGGATGAGTGGACAGTTATAATAAACACAAGGGGGGGGGATGAGGGGGCAGTTATAATAAACACAAGGGGGGGATGAGGGGCAGTTATAATAAACACAAGGGGGGATGAGGGGCAGTTATAATAAACACAAGGGGGGGATGAGGGGGCAGTTATAATAAACACAAGGGGGGGATGAGGGGGCAGTTATAATAAACACAAGGGGGGGATGAGGGGACAGTTATAATAAACACAAGGGGGGGATGAGGGGACAGTAATAAACACATGGGGGGAGATGAGGGGACAGTTATAATAAACACAAGGGGGGTGATGAGGGGACAGTTATAATAAACACAAGGGGGGGATGAGGGGGCAGTTACAATAAACACAAGGGGGAGATGAGGGGACAGTTACAATAAACACAAGGGGGAGATGAGGGGACAGTTATAATAAACACAAGGGGGGGATGAGGGGGCAGTTATAATAAACACAAGGGGGGGATGAGGGGGCAGTTACAATAAACACAAGGGGGGGATGAGTGGACAGTTATAATAAACACAAGGGGGGGATGAGGGGGCAGTTATAATAAACACAAGGGGGGGATGAGGGGGCAGTTATAATAAACACAAGGGGGGGATGAGGGGACAGTTATAATAAACACAAGGGGGGGATGAGGGGACAGTAATAAACACATGGGGGGAGATGAGGGGACAGTTATAATAAACACAAGGGGGGTGATGAGGGGACAGTTATAATAAACACAAGGGGGGGATGAGGGGGCAGTTACAATAAACACAAGGGGGAGATGAGGGGACAGTTACAATAAACACAAGGGGGAGATGAGGGGACAGTTATAATAAACACAAGGGGGAGATGAGGGGGCAGTTATAATAAACACAAGGGGGGGGATGAGGGGGCAGTTATAATAAACAAGGGGGGGGATGAGGGGGCAGTAATGACTGATCACATGATGTAATGTTACATGAGGAATCTTGGCTTCTAGATCCATAACAGACTTCTCAGGCCCGGCCCTAGGGATGTGGTCACAGGATTATTTGAAGTTTCTCTTTTTTTCATGTCATGTGGATTTTAGAAATATTTTTTGTATGTAAACTCCCATTGACTTCTGGTAAGAAACACATCAATAACTGCGACTGATCCCTTTGGTCAGATGGGCATGCTGGGAGTTGTAGTTTTGCTACATGGAGGTCTGTGATTTGGAAAGCACTGCTATGTAGTTTAAAAATAAATAATAATAAAAAATCAGAGCAGTCGGCAGCAGATCAGTCACAGGACGCGTTTCATTTCCTTCTTGTATGGAGTCAGAGAGGACTATGTCCTGTAGACCGAGGAGATAAGACGGGGCAGACACCAGCTGCCACGCTTAAAGGGGTACTCCGGTGGAAAATGTATTTTTTAAATCAACTGGTGCCAGAAAGTTAAACAGATTTGAAAATTACTTCTATAAAAATCTTAATCCTTCCAGTACTTATTAGCTGCTGAATACTACAGAGAAAATTATTTTCTTTTTGGAACACCGAGCTCTCTGCTGACATCTCTGTCCATTTTAGGAACTGTCAAGAGCAGCATATGTTTGCTATGGGGATTTTCTCTTACTCTGGACAGTTCCTAAAATGGACAGAGATGTCAGCAGAGAGCTCGGTGTTCCAAAAAGAAAATAATTCCCTCTGTAGTATTCAGCAGCTAATAAGTACTGGAAGGATTAAGATTTTTTTTAATAGAAGTAATTTACAAATCTGTTTAACTTTCTGGCACCAGTTGATTACAAAAAAAAAAAAAATAAAAATAAAATAATAAAAAAAATAAAGTTTTCCACCGGAGCCTTTAATGAATGCTTTGGGTCACGTTCTCACCATTTTTAAAATCCCTGCTTGCTTTCAGTGGCTGAAAACCCTATACCAGTGTTTCCCCAACCAGGGTGTCTCCAGCTGTTGCAAAACTACAACTCCCAGCATGCCCGGACAGCCAAAGGCTGTCCGGGCATGCTGGGAGTTGTAGTTTTGCAACAGCTGGAGGCCCCCTGGTTGGGAAACACCACCCTATATAGACCTAAAGCAACTAAAACAAACCCTCAGCTGTGAGAAGTATCCAGCCTACCCATCCTCCCCCACACCAAACATTGGAAAGGAGCACAAACAGAACGCAAATATAAGAAAATGTGGACTAGAAAAAGATGGCCGCCGCGCCGTCTCCCATCTGTAGGGGCCACACACTATATATTATATATATATATATATATATATATATATATATATATATATATATATATATTTTAGGGGGCCTCAGAAGACAGGAACCCAGGAGCAAAACTAGAACAGAATTTGTCAATGTAGGGTGCAAGGTGACGATATTTCAGAACTGCATTGCAATGGTAAACCATATTGCGGTATAATCTAACATTCAGGGTATTTAGGCTCCGCCCCCTTTAGACCACCAGTATGTCCCCAAAATGCCCGGTTTTACACAAACTCCAAATACTGCTGCTGTCGGACTTGTGAGCATTAATTCAGGGATATCACGTGCACACTATATGGTAGTATAACGTGGTTTGTGATATGGTGTATGGTGGTATAACATGGGCTCTAGTATGGTAGTATCATTTGCACACCACATGGCGGTGTTTGATAGGCTGTGAACAGCGAATATTATCTTGGCTCTGTGATGTAGCATTTATATTTGCACGGTGTAGAGTGGTATCACGTGGGCGGTTGTATTACTATATGGAATAGGATGTTACAGTTTTATCCTTGCAATATGTGGGCTGTGATGTTGCAGTATTAGTACTATGTGGCGGTATTATGTGGGCTGTGATAGGTCAGTATTATCCTAGCACGATGTGGTGGTATTATGTGGGATATGATATTTCAGTATTATCCTAGTACGATGTGGTGGTATTATGTGGGATATGATATTTCAGTATTTTCCTAGCACTATGTGGTGGTATTATGTGGGATATGATATTTCAGTATTTTCCTAGCACTATGTGGTGGTATTATGTGGGATATGATATTTCAGTATTATCCTAGCACGATGTGGTGGTATTATGTGGGATATGATATTTCAGTATTATCCTAGCACGATGTGGTGGTATTATGTGGGATATGATATTTCAGTATTATCCTAGCACTATGTGGTGGTATTATGTGGGCTGTGATATTTCTATATTGTCCTGGCACTATGTGGTGGTATTATGTGGGATATGATATTTCAGTATTATCCTAGCACTATGTGGTGGTATTATGTGGGCTGTGATATTTCCATATTGTCCTGGCACTATGTGGTGGTATTATGTGGGCTGTGATGTTGCAGTATTATGTCAGTACTATGCAGGCTGGGATATTTCTGGATTGTTCTTGCACTATGTGGTGGTATTATGTGGGATATGATATTTCTGGATTGTTCTTGCACTACGTGGCGGTATTATGTGGGCTGTGACATTTCTGGATTGTTCTTGCACTATTATGTAGGCTGTGATTTTGCAGTATTATTATCTCAGTACTATGCGGGCTGGGATATTTCTGGATTGTCCTGGCACTATGTGGCGGTATTATGTGGGATGTGATGTTGCAGTATTATTATCTCAGTACTATGCGGGCTGGGATATTTCTGGATTGTCCTGGCACTATGTGGCGGTATTATGTGGGATGTGATGTTGCAGTATTATTATCTCAGTACTATACAGGCTGGGATATTTCTGGATTGTTCTTGCACTATGTGGCGGTATTATGATGGCTGGGATGGACCAGATTATATGCCACAATTTACAAGGGGAGGGGGGGTCCTCTGCTGTATCATGAGGACAGATAACGCTTTATCTACAGCCCAATACATCCTATAGAACAGCAGAGCGAATACTGATTACAATTACTCTATGGAGCAATGACACAGAGGATCTTCCGCTACAATGTATCAGCAGGAGACAGAACCTAAACATTACTCACCCACTACAACTTCCCCAAACTACATTACCCATGAGGCGAGCACAGGCAGGTCTACGGGGGGCATGACGGGAAATGTAGTGCGATGAGGGAAGGGCCAGACAGCTGATAAACGGCCTGTCAATCACCGAGCGGGAGGGGTCTGGATGACGGCGGAACGGTGAGGGCCCCGGGGCCCCGAGGATGGTGTGAACCCTCCTTACCGTGCAGGGTCCGCGGGGTGAGCACAACGGAGGCTTCTCCCTCCACCGGCCGGATGTTGTCAGTCCACGGCCGTCACCACAGCACTTCCGAGAGGAGGAGGGCGGCGCGCTGCAGTGTATTTATAGGCCACTGGGGGCGCTGCGGAGCCGATGAAAACATAAAAATAATTATTATTGTTGTTATTATTATTGTTATTATTATTGTTATTATTATTATTATTATTATTGTTATTATTATTGTTATTATTGTTATTATTATTATTGTTATTATTATTATTGTTATTATTATTATTATTGTTGTTATTATTATTGTTATTATTATTGTTATTATTGTTATTATTATTATTGTTATTATTATTATTGTTATTATTGTTATTATTATTATTGTTATTATTATTGTTATTATTATTGTTATTATTGTTATTGTTATTATTGTTATTATTATCATTATTATTATTGTTATTATTATTGTTATTATTATTGTTGTTATTATTATTGTTATTATTATTATTATTGTTGTTGTTATTATTATTGTTATTGTTATTATTATTGTTATTATTATTGTTATTGTTATTATTGTTATTATTATTATTGTTATTGTTATTATTAATAATAAAATAATATTATTATCATTATTAATAGTAATATTATTCAATTGTTTATGTAGTAAAAATGTCAATAGAAATACAAATAAAATCTATGACTTTATTGAGTGATTTTCATGTTACCTAATAGAGATGAGCGAATTTACAGTAAATTCGATTCGTCACGAACTTCTCAGCTCGGCGGTTGCTGACTTTTCCTGCATAAATTAGTTCAGCCTTCAGGTGCTCCCGTGGGCTGGAAAAGGTGGATACAGTCCTAGGAAAGAGTCTCCTAGGACTGTATCCACCTTTTCCAGCCCACCGGAGCACCGGAAAGCTGAACTAATTTATGCAGGAAAAGTCATCAACTGCCGAGCTGAGAAGTTCGTGACGAATCGAATTTACTGTAAATTCGCTCATCTCTATTACCTAATTCTCTGATCATCATTCCCTGTATTCCATGTACCTTTGTTCTCTGTACCACCTCCTCTTCTCTGTGGTTGTCATTTCAGTGCCTTTTATTTTAATATTCCCCACTATAATTTATTTAAAATGTATGTCGCATATTTTGGCATATGTTTAATAAAATTTTATATTTTACATAATTGGCTCTGTTGTTGGTGTATAGCAGTGGTCCCCAAACTGTGGCCCTCCAGATGTTGCAAAACTACTATTCCCAGCATGCCTGGACAGCCGTTGGCTGTCCAGGCATGCTGGGAGTTGTAGTTTTGCAACATCTGGAGGGCCACAGTTTGGGGACCACTGGTGTATAGTGTTGGGCGCGAATATTCGCAATGCGAATATTTATCGCGAATTTGCGAATATAGTGCTAAATATTCGCAATTAGAAATATATTTTTTTTTTTTCTCACAGTACACGTCACAGTGATCATCCCTCCCTGCTTCCAGCTTGTGGTGTAAACAAGGCTCCAATACTAGTTACTGTGTCAGACTGGCGGGCGCCGGAAAATTTGCATAATTTTTGCGCATATTGATCCCTCCCTTCATTTAGCTCTTTTATCACGCGATATTGCGCATGCCATGTGAATTTTATGGTGCGTAGTAAAAAAAAAAAAAAAAAAAAAGAAGGCCACGAATATTGCAAATATGTAAATTTTGCAAATATATGACGAATATTTGTCCATATATTCGCGAAATATTGCAAATTCGAATATGGCCTATGCCGCTCAACACTATTGGTGTATAGCATTATATGGCAGTTATATGTGGGTTATAGCACTATATGGTGGTATTATATGGATTATAGTTCTATTTCTCTGGATTATGTGTGCTGCGTATGTTGATATTGCGTTAGCTGTAACACTATTTAGCGGTATCATGTGGGCTATTATGGGGGTATTATGTGAGTGATAGAACTGTATGGCAGCGTGGTGTCCCGGCACCGTATTTCATACTGTGCCTTGGTAATTAGTCCCCAAAGTTAGAGTCCCTAGGACTGTCGGGGTTCGCTTTCCTCATTTGACCCCTAGTCACCCCTTAGTCACTTAATATTTGTAAATATTATCTATCTAAATAAATGTATATGGTATTACTCACTGTTTTTGCGTCGTAGGACCTGCGGGTCATGTGACCGGGTTGTAGAACTCTATGGTTTTTGCTAAAGGACCTTTGGTGGTTTTGGTCGTGTGACCACCCACAATCCATTGTAACAGTGAGTGACAGCTGATTAGACCAATCCAAAACGGCCAGCTCCTGCCCATATAAGGGAGCTGCACCATAGGCCCAGCATCAATACAGAGTTTAACCCTCACCCTGGCGTCACAAGTGATAAGGGTTAACAGCGCCCTTTATTATATTGAACAGCAACACCCCAACTACCCTACACCCCCACAAGGCTTTCCGCATAGTGCTTCACCACAGCAGTATTATGTAGGTTGTAGCACTATATGGTGGTATTTTGTGGCTATAGCACTAAATAGTGGTATAATGTGGGCTAGAGCACTATATAGTGGTATTATGTGGGCAAGAGCACAATTTGGCAGTATCATGTAGACTATGGTACTAAATTGTGGTATTATGTAGCACTATAGCACTAAATGGGCTATAAAGCTATATGGTGGTATTATGTGGTATTATGTGGGCTATTAATCTATATGGTGGTATTATGTGGTATTATGTGGGCTATTAATCTATATGGTGGTATTATGTGGTATTATGTGGGCTATTAATCTATATGGTGGTATTATGTGGTATTATGTGGGCTATTAATCTATATGGTGGTATTATGTGGGCTATTAATCTATATGGTTGTATTATGCGGGCTATAAAGCTATATGGTGGTATTATGTGGTATTATGTGGGCTATTAATCTATATGGTGGTATTATGTGGTATTATGTGGGCTATTAATCTATATGGTGGTATTATGTGGTATTATGTGGGCTATTAATCTATATGGTGGTATTATGTGCTATTATGTGGGCTATTAATCTATATGGGGGTATTATGTGGTATTATGTGGGCTATTAATCTATATGGTGGTATTATGCGGTATATAAAGCTATATGGTGGTATTATGCAGGCTATAAAGCTATATGGTGGTATTATGTGGGCTATAAAGCTATATGGTGGTATTATGCGGGATATAAAGCTATATGGTGGTATTATGTGGGCTATAAAGCTATATGGTGGTATTATGTGGGCTATAAAGCTATATGGTGGTATTATGCGGGATATAAAGCTATATGGGCGTATTATGTGGGCTATTAATCTATGTGGTGGTATTATGTAAGTTATAGCACTATGTGGTGGTATTATGGAGCTATAGCACTGTTTGGTGGCCTAGCCAAGCACAGTATTGACCCAGCAGTATGTGGCGGTATCTCAGAAAAATTGATTAAAAAGTGATCAAAAAAGTCAGCGCAATACCAAAATGGTACGGACTGAAAAGTTTAGAAACTGGGTATTATTTGTAACTGCGCCAATCTAAGGCTAAGTTTCTACTTGTTTTTTGTTTTTTTTAAACGCCAAGAAAAACGCCAATTCTGCCACATGGTGTTTTTTCAGCCAAAAAACGCTGTGGCCAGATGTTAGATGTAAATCAATGAGAAATTGCAATATTCTTGTTCCGTCTGGCGTTTGTCACTTTGGTGTTTTTTTTTTTTTTTTAAATCCTTTTGCCGTTTTGTTCACTCTTTTTTGAGAGTTATGGCTCTAAAGTAGAGATGAGCGAACTTACAGTAAATTCGATTCGTCACAAACTTCTCGGCTCGGCAGTTGATGACTTTTCCTGCATAAATTAGTTCAGCTTTCTGGTGCTCCCATGGGCTGGAAAAGGTGGATACAGTCCTAGGAAAGAGTCTCCTAGGACTGTATCCACCTTTTCCAGCCAACCGGAGCACCGGAAAGCTGAACTAATTTATGCAGGAAAAGTCATCAACTGCCGAGCCGAGAAGTTCGTGACGAATCGAATTTACTGTAAGTTCGCTCATCTCTAAATAGTGTTATCATTTAGTATACTAATCATATTATATTGTTAATTTTATTATTCTTGATTATTGTGCCTTGTTGTAAAGACATTTATATTATTATTATTATTATAGGATTATTACAGTGTTTGCTAGTGATTCGCCAGCTGTGGTAAAAACTACAACTGCAACAGCTGGAGAACCACTGTCCGGGCATTCTGGGAGTTGTAGTTGTGCTGAACAGCTGAAGAGTCCCAGGTGGCAAATCAGCGGTGTATGTTATGATGAGGTGTATTGTCCTGTACATGTCCTGTACTGATGATTAATTGATGACAATGAAGGTGATGACTGATGATGAGGAGGATGATGATAATTGGTGATGAGAGTAAAGATGAGGATGATGATAATAATAATGATGATGGGATGAGGATGATGAGAGTAACAATGATAATAATAATAATAATAATAATTATGATGGGATGAGGGTGATGATGAGAGTAATGATGATTATTATAATAATGATGATGATAATGGGATGAGGATGATGATGAGGAGGATAATGATGAGAGTCATGATGATGATGATGATAATGGGATGAGGATGATGAAGATGAGGAGGATGATGATGATGAGGAGGATGATGAGAGTAATGATGATGATAATAATAATAATAATTATTATTATGATGGGATGAGGGTGATGATGATGATGATGAGGAGGAGGAGGATGATGAGAGTAATGATGATGATGATAATAATAATAATTATTATTATGATGGGATGAGGGTGATGATGATGATGATGATGAGAGTAATGATGATTATTATAATAATGATGATGATAATGGGATGAGGATGATGATGAGGAGGATGATGATGAGAATCATGATGATTATAATAAAATAATAATAATTAATAATAATAATAATTGATGATAGGATGAGGATGATGATGAGAGTAATGATGACAATAATAATAATAATGATGGGATGAGGATGATGATGAGAATAATGATGATTATTATAATAATGATGATAATGGGATGAGGATGAAGATGAGGAGGATGATGAGGAGGAGGATGATGATAGTAATGATGATGATAATAATTGATGATGGGATGATGATGAGAGTGATGATGATGATAATAATAATAATTATGATGGGATGAGGGTGATGATGATGATGAGAATAATGATGATTATTATTATAATAATGATGATGATAATGGAATGAGGATGATGATGAGGAGGATGATGATGAGAGTCATGATGATTAGAATTAAATAATAATAATTGATAATAATAATAATTGATGATGGGATGAGGATGATTAGGGTGATAATGATGGTATGAGGCAGTGTTTTCCAACCAGGATGCCTTCAGCTGTTGCAAAACTACAACTCCCAGCATGCCCGGACAGCTTTTGGCAACAGCTGGATGCACCCTGGTTGGGTAACACTGGTATGAGAATGGTTGCCCCCCGCCCCTCTCCCCTCCTCTCTAGTGTGCGCGTCTCTTGCTGTCATTACGGTAGCCGGCATCCGCCGCCGTATTCCTCCGCAGCAGCGCGCACTCCGCTCCCCAGCGCTCCCGATCTTCCCTCCGCCGGGAGTCGCTGGCAGTGGCGGCCATGGCTGAGCGCAGAGCCTTCGCCCAGAAGATCAGCAGGTAACGGGGCCCCGCCCGGTCTCCTCCGCCACACAGCGCCGCCGGGAACACCGGGGAGAGGCCGGGAACACCGGGGGGATTCAGGGCTCCCAGCACAGGCCGACAGGCCCGACCGCCCCCCGCCTCACTGCTCCCTGTCAGGCCGGGCTCCGGGCATTGTGTGCGGGAGAGGCTGCGGGGGAGGGACGGGAGCGGCGCGGAGCTTCATTGTGTCACCCGCAGGCGGCTACAGGGGAGACACTGGGCCCCCCATGTTATCACCCCGATATCCCGATACCTGCCCCCCAATAATATCACCCTGATATCCCGATACCTGCCCCCCAATAATATCACCCCGATACCTCCTCCCCTAATAATATCACCCTGATACCCCGATACCTGCCCCCCAATAATATCACCCCGATACCTCCTCCCCCCAATATCACCCCGATACCTCCCCCCCTAATAATATCACCCTGATACCTGCCCCCCCCAATAATATCACCCCGATACCTGCCCCCCTAATAATATCACCCCGACACCTCCCCCCTAATAATATCACCCTGATACCTCCCCCCTAATAATATCACCCTGATACCTCCCCCCTAATAATATCACCCTGATACCTGCCCCCCAATAATATCACCCCGATACCTGCCCCCCAATAATATCACCCTGATACCTGCCCCCCTAATAATATCACCCCGACACCTCCCCCCTAATAATATCACCCTGATACCTCCCCCCTAATAATATCACCCTGATACCTCCCCCCTAATAATATCACCCTGATACCTGCCCCCCAATAATATCACCCCGATACCTGCCCCCCAATAATATCACCCCGATACCTGCCCCCCAATAATATCACCCTGATACCTGCCCCCCAATAATATCACCCTGATACCTGCCCCCCAATAATATCACCCCGATACCTACTCCCCCCAATAATATCACCCCGATACCTACTCCCCCCAATAATATCACCCTGATACCTGCCCCCCCAATAATATCACCCCGATACCCTGATACCTGCCCCCCAATATCACCCCGATACCTGCCCCCCCAATAATATCACCCTGATACCTGCCCCCCAATAATATCACCCTGATACCTGCCCCCCAATAATATCACCCTGATACCTGCCCCCCAATAATATCACCCCGATACCTACTCCCCCCAATAATATCACCCCGATACCTACTCCCCCAATAATATCACCCTGATACCTGCCCCCCCCAATAATATCACCCCGATACCCTGATACCTGCCCCCCAATATCACCCCGATACCTACTCCCCCCAATAATATCACCCCGATACCTGCCCCCCAATAATATCACCCCGATACCTGCCCCCCAATAATATCACCCCGATACCTGCCCACCAATAATATCACCCTGATACCTGCTCCCCCCAATATCACCCTGATACCCCAATACCTACTCCCCCAATAATATCACCCCGATACCTGCCCCCCCAATAATATCACCCGATACCTGCCCCCCCAATATCACCCGATACCTGCCCCCCAATAATATCACCCCGATACATGCCCCCCAATAATATCACCCCGATACATGCCCCCTAATAATATCACCCCGATACATGCCCCCCAATAATATCACCCCGATACATGCACCCCAATAATATCACCCCGATACCTGCCCCCCAAAAATATTACCCCGATACCCCGATACCTGCCCCCAATATCACCCCGATACCTGCCCCCCAATAATATCACCCCGATACCTGCTCCCCCCAATAATATCACCCGATACCTGCTCCCCCCAATAATATCACCCCGATACCTGCCCCCAATAATATCACCCCGATACCTGCCCCCAATAATATCACCACATGTGATACCCCAATACCAGCCCCCCAATATCACCCCGATACCAGCCCCCCAATATCACCCCGATACCAGCCCCCCAATAATATCACCCCGATACTAGCCCCCCAATAATATCACCCCGATACTAGCCCCCCAATAATATCACCCCGATACCTGCCCCCAACAATATCACCACATGTGATACCCCGATACCTGCCCCCCAATAATATCACCACATGTGATACCCCGATACTAGCTCCCCAAGAATATCACCCCGATACCTGCCCCCCAATAATATCACCCTGATGCCTGCCCCCCAATAATATCACCCGATACCTGCCCCCAATAATATCACCCGATACCTGTCCCCAACAATATCACCCCAATACCTGCTCCCCCAATACTATCACCCCGATTCCTGCTCCCCCCAATAATATCACCCCGATACCTGCTCCCCCCAATAATATCACCACATGTGATACCCCGATACCTGCCCCCCAATATCACCCTGATACCTGCCCCCCAATATCACCCCGATACTTGCCCCCCAATAATATCACCCCGATACCTGCCCCCAATAATATCACCACATGTGATACCCCAATACCTGCCCCCAATAAAATCACCCCAATACCAGCCCCCCAATATCACCCCGATACCAGCCCCCCAATATCACCCCGATACTAGCCCCCCAATAATATCACCCCGATACCTGCCCCCCAATAATATCACCACATGTGATACCCCGATACCTGCTCCCCAATAATATCACCCCGATAACTGCCCCCAATAATATCACCCAATCCCAGCCCCCCCAATATCACCCTGATACCTGCTCCCAATTATATCACCACATGTGATACCCCGATACTTGCCCCCCAATAATATCACCCCGATACTTGCCCCCAATAATATCACCCAATACCTGCCCCCCAATAATATCATCCGATACCTGCCCCCCAATAATATCATCCGATACTTGCCCCCCAATAATATCACCCCTATACTTGCCCCCAATAATATCACCCGATACCTGCCCCCCAATAATATCACCCCGATACTTGCCCCCAATAATATCACCCCGATACCTGCCCCCAATAATATCACCCGATACCTGCCCCCCAATAATATGTCCACCAATATTATCCCAGAACCTGCCCCTAATAACACCCTCAATACCTGTCCCCTAATATTATTACCCCCAGTACCTGCCCCTGATGATCCCAAACCTAGTAATGTCGCACATGTAAACACAGTATCTATACCCAGTAATTCCTCATCCATATAAATACCCCAGATCTCAAATAATACCCTAAATACCCCCAATAGTGTTCATTCTAGGGGGGAGAGTTATCAAAACTTGTGCAGAGGAAAAGTTGCCCAGTTGCCCATAGCAACCAATCAGATCGCTACTTTCACTTTTCAGAGGCCTTTATAAAGAATGAAAGAAGCGATCTGATTGGTTGCTATGAGCAACTGGGCAACTTTTCCTCTGCACAAGTTGTGATAAATCTCCTCACATCCCCGGTGCTGCGAACGTCTGATTATTATTATTATTATTAGGTATTATTATTATTAATATTATTAGGTATTATTATTATTAGGTATTATTATTATTAATATTATTAGGTATTATTATTATTAGGTATTATTATTATCATCATTATTATTAGGTATTATTATTATTATGATTAGGTATTATTATTATTATTAGGTATTATTATTATTATTAGGTATTATTATTATTATTAGGTATTATTATTATTATTAGGTATTATTATTATTATTAAGTATTATTATAATTATTATTAGGTATTATTATTAGGTATTATTATTATTATTAGGTATTATTATTAGGTATTATTATTATTAGGTATTATTATTATTATTAGGTATTATTATTATTATTATTAAGTATTATTATAATTATTATTAGGTATTATTATTAGGTATTATTATTATTAGGTATTATTATTATTATTAGGTATTATTATTATTATTATTAAGTATTATTATAATTATTATTAGGTATTATTATTAGGTATTATTATTAGGTATTATTATTATTATTAGGTATTATTATTAGGTATTATTATTATTAGGTATTATTATTATTAGGTATTATTATTATTAGGTATTATTATTATTAGGTATTATTATTAGGTATTATTATTATTAGGTATTATTATTATTATTATTAGGTATTATTATCAGTATTATTATTATTATTATTAGGTATTATTATTATTATTATTAGGTATTATTTGTCCTGTCTGATCTATAGCCGCTCCCGGAGCTGGATAACTTTGACTATTTAGTGTCAGGGCCCTATTAAGAGTTTAATTGGTTCTTTGATGTCGAAAAAAATGACAAAACTACTACTCCCAGCATGCTCTGAGCCTGTGGGGCAGGTTTGGGCTGTTGTTGGTTCTCGCTGGTCCCTTTGTGTTTTTGGTCATAAAATTGAGGTGGGATGAGCGGATCTTATAACACAATAGGTCATAACCGATCAAAGGGATCTCTGTAATCCTGTGTACAGGACGGATCTGAGGAGCAGCAGAGCCTTTATTTTATAATAAAACTGAATGTTGTTTATTGTTCTCTGTTATCAGCCAGAATACAATCCCTGATGTCTTCATACACAATACAGTCACCTGAAATATAGGAAATGACTGCGTATTATACAAGCTCAGAGAACTGGGGACATAGAGCTGCAGAATAGTGAGTGCAGGGTATACTACAGGATATAACTCAGGATCAGTAATGTAATGTATGTACACAGTGACCTCACCAGCAGAATAGTGAGTACAGCTCTGGAGTATAATACAGGATATAACTCCGGATCAGTACAGGATAAGTAATGTAATGTATGTACACAGTGATCTCACCAGCAGAATAGTGAGTACAGCTCTGGAGTATAATACAGGATATATCTCAGGATCAGTAATGTAATGTATGTACACAGTGACCTCACCAGCAGAATAGTGAGTACAGCTCTGGAGTATAATACAGGATATAACTCCGGATCAGTACAGGATAAGTAATGTAATGTATGTACACAGTGATCTCACCAGCAGAATAGGGAGTACAGCTCTGGAGTATAATACAGGATATAACTCAGGATCAGTACAGGATAAGTAATGTAATGTATGTACACAGTGACCCCACCAGCAGAATAGTGAGTACAGCTCTAGGGTATAATACAGGATATAACTCAGGATCAGTACAGGATAAGTAATGTAATGTATGTACATAGTGATCTCACCAGCAGAATAGTGAGTACAGCTCTGGAGTATAATACAGGATATAACTCCGGATCAGTACAGGATAAGTAATGTAATGTATGTACACAGTGATCTCACCAGCAGAATAGTGAGTACAGCTCTGGAGTATAATACAGGATATAACTCAGGATCAGTACAGGATAAGTAATGTAATGTATGTACACAGTGACCTCACCAGCAGAATAGTGAGTACAGCTCTGGAGTATAATACAGGATATAACTCAGGATCAGTACAGAATAAGTAATGTATGTACACAGTGACCTCACCAGCAGAATAGTGAGTACAGCTCTGGAGTATAATACAGGATATAACTCAGGATCAGTACAGGATAAGTAATGTAATGTATGTACACAGTGACCTCACCAGCAGAATAGTGAGTACAGCTCTGGAATATAATACAGGATATAACTCAGGATCAGTACAGGATAAGTAATGTAATGTATGTACACTGTGACCTCACCAGCAGAATAGTGAGTACAGCTCTGGGGTATAATACAGGATATAACTCAGGATCAGTACAGGATAAGTAATGTAATGTATGTACACAGTGACCCCACCAGCAGAATAGTGAGTACAGCTCTGGAGTATAAAACAGGATATAACTCAGGATCAGTACAGGATAAGTAATGTAATATATGTACACAGTGACCTCACCAGCAGAATAGTGAGTGCAGCTCTGGAGTATAATACAGGATATAACTCAGGATCAGTACAGGATAAGTAATGTATGTACACAGTGACCTCACCAGCAGAATAGTGAGTACAGCTCTGGGGTATAATACATGATATAAATCTAGATTTTCCTAGCTTGTGACGGAAAATATTAGTTATATGAAGACAGGAGGCGAGTATCTTATGCATTAATCTTTCTTTATTAATGCCCATAGCAGAAAATGCACTATTTAATGTAAAGAAAAATGAACAGAAACTTGAACTACAACTCCCAGCAGTCCTAGGGCCACAGTGGCCACTCCCAACCCTGTAGGCCCTATACAAGGACTGCCTCATAACAGATCTTCCTCTTTCTGTATGCGAATAGCCACTGCACCGGAACCATGAACTCCAAGCGGACGCCACCATCCTCCTCCAGACTTGTCGACCAACCGGCCCGACATCTCAGCTTCCGGAGGCAAACTGGGGAACTTCAACTTCGTCCCAACGGGGACCTTAGATAAACCCAACGCATTCGACCAACAGGTTATCCATGCACAGGAACCAGCTGCCGTGATCAGTACCCTGAAAAGCGAATGTAGAAACGTAATAGGGTTGGGTAGGGAGGGAAGATACTCGCCTCCTGTCTTCATATAACTAATATTTTCCGTCACAAGCTAGGAAAATCTCGATTTATATATCAGACAGGAGGCTCATATCTTATGCAGGTTCAAAGCTAGCAACCAGATAAAATACATGCGAACATAAGCAAAACATCACAAAACCGACATGGAGACATGTTCCTCCGGTCTGAAGTAGAAATGACGAAAGGTAGATTCAGAAGACCAATCAGCCGCCATTAAAAGATCAGCAAGGGAACCACCCGTCGTGACCACTTTAGTGGCCATAGCGCCCCTGGATGAGTGTGCCCCAAAAAGGGACACATCTATGCCCGCCATCTCCATGGCGGATCGGACCCACCGGGCCAGGGTTGCGGAGGTGACCGGATGATGAGGCTTGACATAAGAGACAAGGAGTTGAGAAAAGTCAGGAGAACGTAGCTCAGCAGTGAGCGACTCGTAAGTTTGAAGGCAACGAACAACGCAGAGGCGAGGATGTGCTGGAAAATAAGGGTAGAAAACTGAATGTAAACTCGTTTTGGTCCTGCGTACCACCGCGAAGTTTACACCTTGAGGCGAGAATTGACGCCTAGAGATGTCCAGGGCTTTAACATCCGAGACTCTCTTGATGGAGACCAGGCATAATAGGACCGTAAGTTTGTAGGACAACAGGCGCAAAGAAAGCGCCTCATTGTCCTCCCATCCGGAGAACATGTCCAGCAATCGGGAAACATCCCAAGTGGATTGATATTTAGGACGTGGAGGACGCTTAAATTTGATGCCGCGCAACAACCTACACACCAATGGGTGTTTGCCGACCGGCAACGAGTCCACCGGGTAGTGATAAGCGGAAATTGCCGACCGGTACACGTTGATGGAGCTGAATGATTTACCGGATTCAAAAGAATCCGCCAGGTAATTTACTATTATGGATATAGGCGCTTGTATGGGATCAACCTGTCGTTGATCACACCAACGCACCCAAAGTCTCCAGGCTGATCGATATGCCGATCGAGTCCCGGGGGCCCAGGCCAGGGCGAGTAGGTCCCTAGCTGATTGAGAAAGGTCGCCGTCTGTGTCCGGCACCCTGAAACCAACCACGCTAGGAGAGTCAGGTTGCCCTCCGCTACTAGAGGGTGGATACACCTGGTTGGGTTGGAGAGAATTTGCGGGAAACTCGGCAGTAACCTGGGATAATCCAAGGTCATCCCCAGAAGGAGGGGAAACCAGGGCTGTGTCGGCCACCAGGGGGTGATCAACACAATGTTCGCCTTCTGGTTCGTTAGATGTAGGAGAACTTTGGGGATCATGGAGAACGGGGGAAACGCATAGTGCGTCCCCTCCGGCCATATTTGGCGAAAGGCGTCGACCGCGACTGCCTCTGGGTCTGGTCGCCAGCTGAAGAATCGAGGTAGATGATGATTGAGTCGTGAGGCAAAGAGATCTATGCTCAACGGACCCCAAAGGAGATTCAGCTGAAGGAAGATGGAACGATCCAGACGCCAGTCGCTGGAGTCCAGAAGATAGCGAGAATTCCAATCGGCTACCGCATTGGAAACCCCTGGAATATATTCTGCCAACGGTACGATGTTGCGGGAGAGACAGAAGTGCCAAAAACCCCTCGCGATGTCGGCAAGGATTTTGGATCTGGTGCCCCCCAGGCGGTTGACATATTGTACCGCCGCAACATTGTCCATGCGCAATAATACGCAGCAATTGGAGACCTCTGACAGGAAGCTCTTGACGGCAAATGATGCCGCCAGAAGTTCTAATGCATTGATGTGGAGGAGGGATTCCTCTGAGGACCAGGTCCCTCCCGTAGTGGCGTCTCCAAAACGAGCGCCCCAGCCTAGGCGGCTCGCATCCGACTCTAGAATGAAGTCCGGACTGGAATTGAAGATCGTCTTGCCATTCCATTCGACGGCATGACGTAGCCACCACCGCAATTCTGCCTTGGCCTCCGCATCGAGGGGTATCTCGTCTGCGTACTTGAGGCCTTGCCGAAGATGAAGGATTTTGAGTCTCTGGAGGGCCCTGTAGTGTAGAGGGGCCGGAAATATGGCCTGAATGGAGGCTGCCAAGAGACCCACCAAGCGAGCTAGGGTCCGCAACGACAAAAAGCCTTTGCGCAAAACTGCCCTGATCTCCTTGCGAATGAGAGCCAACTTCGCCTTGGGCAAGCGCAACACAGCTTGATTGGTGTCCACCAAGAAACCCAAGAACTCCAGCTCCTGTACAGGGGCGAGGACTGATTTCTCGTGGTTGATTAGAAATCCCAGTCCTTGTAAGAGGGAAATCGTCCACCCCAAGTGGAGAGAGGCTTGATTCTTTGAGCGAGCCATGATGAGGATGTCGTCCAGATAAATGATCAGACGAACCCCTCTGCTCCTCAGGGAAGCCACCACCGGTTTCAATAGTTTGGTGAAGCACCAGGGGGCAGACGAGAGACCGAAAGGAAGGCAAGTAAATTGCCACATCCGATCTCTCCAGATGAAACGGAGTAGTTGTTGGGAAGCCGTGTCCATGGGGACGGTGAGATAGGCGTCTTTTAAGTCCACCTTCACCAGCCAGTCTCCCGTTTGCAGAAGGTCCCGAAGGCAATGTATGCCTTCCATCTTGAAATGTCAATAGGCGACATGTTGGTTGAGATCCCGAAGGTTTATCACGGGGCGGAATCCGCCTCCTTTTTTTTTCTTGACGAGGAAAAGGTTGCTGACAAACCCCGGGGATGACGGGCTGACCTCTACAACCGCTCGCTTGGACAAAAGGTCCTGCAATTCTTTGTCTATGAGGGTAACGTTTTGAAGTGAAAACCGGATGGGAAGGGGTAGTATGCCCAGTTCCGGAGGGGTGAGAAGATCTATATGGCAACCCGTTATAGTCGTGAGAATCCACGCGTCTGCCGTAATCGCAGACCAGGCGTGGATAAAATACTGAAGACGGCCCCCAACAGGAATGTGTGATAGTGGAATGGGTGGAACACTTACCGGTAGGAGGGCGAGATCGGGGATATCCTCTGCCTCCACGGCCGCGCCACGGTCTGCCCCTGGGCGGGAAGAATGGCGCCGGTTGAGCCACTGGCATGGTATAGGAGGGTGGAGCCTGGGGATACAGCGGTGGAGCCGTTGCCCTAGAATACGGCCTGTATGAAGGGGTCCGGCCGGCAGAACGGCCCCTATTTCTGCCGGCCCGGGGGAAAACCTTGTTGGCCCCTGATTTCTTTAGAGAGGTTTGGGCCTTGTCCAGACTATTGAAGAGCCCAACAAATTTGTTAATATCTTTAACCAGGTTATCCCCAAAAAGCATACCCTCTGCCGAGGGTCCTGGTTCAGTCTCGGCTAGGTGGGTCAATTGCGGGTCAAGCCGCATAAGGATAGAGCGCCTGCGCTCAGTAGAGCACGCTGTATTGGCGCTGCCGACCAGACATATGGCCCTTTGGGCCCACCCCCGGAGTTGGGTCAGATCCACGGGTTGATCTGCCGCAGCGGCCTGTTCTGAAAGGTTCAGGATCTTTGTGAGTGGGCCCAATAGGTCTAAAATACGATCCTGGATGGTCTTTAGAGACCGTTCTATTCCTTTTTTCGGGAATTTTCCCGACTTACCCAGGTATTTGGCTAGGATAGGGTCTACTTCGGGAGTAGCGACCACTTTCTTTGGTATAAAAGGTCTGGGACATTCCGCCCGTAATTTGTTATGGTTAGTCCTTTCAATGGCCCTACGTGCCCAGAACTCCACATACTGGGATACATGAGGTAACGGGGTCCAGTCGCCAGAGCGAGGATGGGATATCGCGTCTGGGTGGAAAAATGGTTCACCTAGGGCATCTAGGAGTACCTCACCCTGTGGTTCAGGGTCGGCGTTGGTGGTGAACGCCGAGGGCCCAGCATCCTCATCTTGGGAATCAGACTCGGAGACCGAAGTCTCGCCCGATTCATTATCTGATTCCTCGTCCGAGGGTTCTACATATGAATCGGGCTTGGCCCGCCTGGCGGACCTCTGCCTCTTTGGTAACTCCCTGAGGCCCAGGGGTCGTTTAGAGTCTGTAGGATGCATGGGTCGGCAGACCGTGGGGGGAGCTGCCTGTGGCATATTATTTACTTCCCCTGCCGGGGAGTCAGAAGCCGCAATTGTATGCTTCCTTTTCTGAGAGGCTTTACCTTTCTTTGAAGGCGGCTCATCGCTGTGAGATAGCGGAATAGGGGTCAAAGACAGCACCTGATGTGGGCCTGTTGGAGCAGTAGCTGAGGCCAGGGCTGCTTGAACGGACCTATTTATGAGTTCCTGTATTTGGGCTGCACTCATGAACTGTGCTGTATCTAGAGTTAAGTCATCCTCCCCAGTGGGAGCAGATGTGGGAGCATCAGACATGGTAAGTATTTGTAAGTATCTGCTAGGATAAGAGAACTGACAGACTAACAAGTATCCTGAACAGTTCAATAAGTAATTGATAGACTTATTAATATAGGGCTTACTGGGGAAGAAAACAAGTCCAGGCTCCGACCTCCACACCGGTAGCACTGCACTGGCGCTACGGTGGGAGGAGAGCCGAAGGTATAGAAAAACACCAGGGACGAAGTCTCGCGAGACTACGTCTCCTGGAATCACTATTGGCTCTGTCCAGGACCGCCCACTAAAACATCAGTGGGGAACCGCCCATAGAACCAGCAAGGGCCGCGCCGAACGACGTGGCCTGACGAGAGGACCCGCCCCCCGCCCGCGTGAAAAAGCGAAGGAGAAGGAGGACGGGAAAAAAGCGCAAGGTAAAATGGCGGAAAAGGGACAGAGAGAACGGGGAGAAAGTAATAGAAGGAAAAAGCCGCGAAATGCCGCTACAGGCAGCGATATATTGTACAATAACAATGAGAATATAATGGAAGTAAATAAAATAATTAATTAATTAATTATAAATAATTAACTATAAATAAATATATACAAGTATGAATAAAGAAAAGCACTATATAGTGAGGGAGAAGGAAAGGTAGCTCCCTCAGGCTATAAAAACGCCAGATATAACTGAAAATATATATATAGAAATGGAATCACTTATCTGAATTCTGCTATGAGCAGAAAGAAAGAGGAAGATCTGTTATGAGGCAGTCCTTATATAGGACCTACAGGGTTGGGAGTGGCCACTGTGGCCCTAGGACTGCTGGGAGTTGTAGTTCAAGTTTCTGTTCATTTTTCTTTACATTAAATAGTGCATTTTCTGCTATGGGCATTAATAAAGAAAGATTAATGCATAAGATACTCGCCTCCTGTCTGATATATAACTCAGGATCAGTACAGGATAAGTAATGTAATGTATGTACACAGTGACCTCACCAGCAGAATAGTGAGTACAGCTCTGGAGTATAATACAGGATATAACTCAGGATCAGTACAGGATAAGTAATGTAATGTATGTACACAGTGACTCCACCAGCAGAATAGTGAGTACAGCTCTGGAGTATAATACAGGATATAACTCAGGATCAGTACAGGATAAGTAATGTAATGTATGTACACAGTGACCTCACCAGCAGAATAGTGAGTACAGCTCTGGAGTATAATACAGGATATAACTCAGGATCAGTACAGGATAAGTAATGTATGTACACAGTGACCTCACCAGCAGAATAGTGAGTACAGCTCTGGAGTATAATACAGGATATAACTCAGGATCAGTACAGGATCAGTAATGTAATGTATGTACACAGTGACCCCACCAGCAGAATAGTGAGTACAGCTCTGGAGTATAATACAGGATATAACTCAGGATCAGTACAGGATAAGTAATGTATGTACACAGTGACCTCACCAGCAGAATAGTGAGTACAGCTCTGGAGTATAATACAGGATATAACTCAGGATCAGTACAGGATAAGTAATGTGATGTATGTAAACAGTGACCTCACCAGCAGAATAGTGAGTACAGCTCTGGAGTATAATACAGGATATAACTCAGGATCAGTACAGGATAAGTAATGTAATGTATGTACACAGTGACCTCACCAGCAGAATAGTGAGTACAGTTCTGGAGTATAATACAGGAAATAACTCAGGATCAGTACAGGATAAGTAATGTAATGTATGTACACAGTGACCCCACCAGCAGAATAGGGAGTACAGCTCTGGAGTATAATACAGGATATAACTCAGGATCAGTACAGGATAAGTAATGTAATGTATGTACACAGTGACCTCACCAGCACAATAGTGAGTACAGCTCTGGAGTATAATACAGGATATAAGTCAGGATCAGTACAGGATAAGTAATGTAATGTATGTGCACAGTGACCTCACCAGCAGAATAGTGAGTACAGCTCTGGAGTATAATACAGGATATAACTCAGGATCAGTACAGGATAAGTAATGTATGTACACAGTGATCTCACCAGCAGAATAGTGAGTGCAGCTCTGGAGTATAATAGTTTAATACATGATATAACTCAGGATCAGTACAGGATAAGTAATGTAATGTATGTACACAGTGACCCCACCAGCAGAATAGTGAGTACAGCTCTGGAGTATAATACAGGATATAACTCAGGATAAGTAATGTAATGTATATACACAGTGACCTCACCAGCAGAATAGTGAGTACAGCTCTGGAGTATAACACAGGATATAACTCAGGATCAGTACAGGATAAGTAATGTAATGTATGTACACAGTGACCTCACCAGCAGAATAGTGAGTACAGCTCTGGAGTATAATACAGGATATAACTCAGGATCAGTACAGGATAAGTAATGTATGTACACAGTGACCTCACCAGCAGAATAGTGAGTACAGCTCTGGGGCATAATACAGGATATAACTCAGGATCAGTACAGGATAAGTAATGTAATGTATGTACACAGTGACCTCACCAGCAGAATAGTGAGTACAGCTCTGGAGTATAATACAGGATATAACTCAGGATCAGTAATGTATACAGTGATATCCTACAGATTCTAGGTGTTGGTGGATATTCAGCAAATATAGAGGGAGATTTATCAAATCCTGTGCAGAGGAAAAGTTGCCCAGTTGCCCATAGCAACCAATCAGATCGCTTCTTTCATTTTTGAAAAGGCCTATGAGAAATGAAAGCAGCGATCTGATTGGTTGCTAGGGGCAACTCAGCTACTTTTCCTCTGGACGGGTTTTGATAATCTTCCCCATAATCCCTCGATCTCTCGCTGTCATGGCGTCAGCCCTGGTTGTGATTTATTTACAACATCCTAGAGAAGATCATAGACAGATCCAGCGGCTCAGATCTGTGACTAATGTGTATGGAATGAGGACTGTGAGATGTCACCTGATAGTATGCGGAGGAGCGTCCTGCGCTTATTCAGGATCAGTATAATAACTGTACAGTGGAGTCTGGTACCTGCCGTTATTTTTTATTTATTTTTTACTTTATTAAAGGGGTATTCCAGGAAAAAACTTTTATTATATATATATATATATATATATATATATATATATATATATATATATATAATCAACTGGCTCCAGAAAGTTAAACAGATTTGTAAATTACTTCTATTAAAAAATCTTAATCCTTTCAGTACTTATGAGCTTCTGAAGTTAAGGTTGTTCTTTTCTGTCTAAGTGCTCTCTGATGACACCTGTCTCAGGAACCGCCCAGTTTAGAAGCAAATCCCCATAGCAAACCTCTTCTAAACTGGGCGGTTCCCGAGACAGGTGTCATTAGAGAGGATTTAGACAGAAAAGAACAACCTTAACTTCAGAAGCTCATAAGTACTGGAAGGATTAAGATTTTTTAATAGAAGGAATTTACAAATCTGTTTAACTTTCTGGAGCCAGTTGATATATCTAAAAAAGTTTTTTTTTCCTGGAATACCCCTTTAATAGTAGCTGAGCCCCTGTGGCCCCAAAAATAAGATTGTGTTATCATCAAATAGGTTAGTGCCTCCTGATCATGCGCATTTTTACAGTTTCTTGATACTCCCGCTCCTGTGATAGGAAGGTTTACAGCAGTGGTCTCAAACCTGCAGACCTCCAGATGTTGCAAAACTACAACTCCCAGCATGCCCGGACAGCCGTTGGCTGTCCGGGCATGCTGGGAGTTGTAGTTTTGCAACATCTGGAGGTCCGCAGGTTGGAGGCCACTGGTTTATAGTTTGACAATTCAGGTCGGTCAGATGGAGGTGAACTGATTTTGGAAATGGGAGTGGCATTGAGTTTATGGGCGGGGTTATACAGTCGGAGGGGATGTTATTAGGCATATACACTCCTCAATGTTGAACATTAAAGGGGTACTCCGGCCCGGAGACATCTTATTCCCTATCCAAAGGATAGGGGATAAGATGTCTCACTGCGGGGGTCCCGCCGCTGGGGACCCTTGCGATCTATTGTAATCTTGTTGAGCTGCACGCCGCGGTGCCAGCTCACAAACAGCCGGGTGGCGACCGCGGGGCCGGAGTATCGTGACGTCACCCCCCGCCAGTCTATGGGAGGGGGCGTGACGGCCATACAGCTCAAACAGGTGGGTGGCGAATACAAGATTGGGGGGGTCCCCGGCGGCGGGACCCCCGCGGTGAGACATCTTATCCCCTATCCTTTGGATAGGGGATAAGATGTCTCGGGGCCGGAGTACCCCTTTAACACCCCCTGACTGTATTAGGGTGCATTCACACCACGTTTTTGCAATACAGTTCCCGTATCAGGTTTTTGATTAAAAAAAAAACGGATTCCTCAAAACCGGACTAAACTGTATAAAAACGTGTGTACAAAGTTTAACCCGTATACGGTTTGAAAAATGATGTCCGGTTTCATCAGTTTTTTTTTTTTTTTTTTTAAAGAAAAAATAAAAATTATAAATTTTTATCTTTTTACTCCATTATGAATAAAGTTTCACTTGTTTGATTGAAATTCCAAGAAAAAAAAACTGTGCAAAGTCAAAAACCATATGGTGAAAACCGGATGGAACCGTCAGTACATACAGTTCTGTACGGTTCCCATTGTCTCCCATGTTTAAAAAAAAAAAAAAAAAAACGTATACGGTTTAATACAGTTTTTCACCCGGACCAAAAACTGTGATAGGCTACGGTTTTGGGTACGGGAAAAAAAACTGACATAACCGTACGGGATGCAACCTGATGCATCTTTTGGCATACGGTTTTCAATGGAGAGTCAATGCATACGGTTTTCAATACGGTTCTGTATGGTTTTCACATTGAAAACGTATACGGGAACTGTATGGCAAAAACGTGGTGTGAATGCAGCCTAACTCCATTTTGTTAAAATTAAAAAGGTTCTCCGCCCCTAGACATCTTATCCCCTGTTCAAAGGATAGGGGATGAGATGTCTGATCGCGGGGGGTCCTGCTGCTAGGGACCCCCAGAATCTCGGCTGCGGCACCCCAGACATCCGGTGCACCGAGCAAAATTCACTCCGTGCCGGATGACTGGCGATGCGGGGCAGAGGCTCGTGTTGGCACGGTCACGCATGCTCGTGATGTCACGGCCACGCCCCCTCAATGCAAGTCTATGGGAGGGGGCGTGACGGCCGTCACGCCTTCTCCCATAGACTTGCATTGAGGGGGCGTGGGCATGATGTCACAAGCCGGGCGCGACCGTGACGTCACCGGTGCTGCACCCGACCTCTGGGTGCAGCAGGGAGGGGGGATAAGATTTTTAGGGGCGGAGTACCCCTTTTAAGTTCACACCCTTCAGACCGATTCCCTAAATTGTTAAACTATAAACCCTCTAATCTCAGGAACGGAAGGGCGTTTAAAAAAAAACGTAAAAAGGTGTGGGATCGGGGAGCTCAAAGATATTTAAAGGGGAACTCTGGGATACCATTTTTTTTTTTTTTTAAACTTCCCCAGGCTGCTGGCATTTAAAAAAACAAAGAAACAGGACTTACCTGCCGCCGCTCCCCCGGTGCCTCAGGTATCCCGCTCCGTTCCTCTCCCTCGTTGCCGGTGGTTGATCCGTCACACCTCGGCTCAGCTAATGTCTTGGCTCTGCCGGTGATTGACTGAGCCGCAGTGCGACATATTCGGCCCCGGTCTTCTTCCTGGTGCCGGGAGTCGTGCAGATCCTTGTCAAGCCGACGGTCCGGTCTAACTCTCGCCCAAGCCCACCCCTCCCACCAGGATCGGGGGATGTCAGGAGAATAATAGACCTTGTATTGTCGCTGCGCTCATTGTTCTTGGAGTAATTTGCTGATCACTGTTGATGGGGCGGAAGTGAACGGGCGGTCAGGCGTGGAGGGGTTTGCTGGTTGTGCCCTAGTTTTAATTTTTTTTATCTTTACTTCTGATGGCGGGCGCGGGGGGGGGGTCTCGGGGGGTATTATGGCAGGGGATTCTGATTTGGATTTCATTTTTCTGAGCTTTGTTGTTGTTTTTTATTTTTCTTGACCTTTAGAAAACTCCCACCTTGTGTTCTCATGGTTGAAGGTGACAACAATGTATCAAACTGTTTACAAATAACATTTTATGTAGATCATGTAGCAGTTTCCTAGTCATACACCCGGTATATAGTGTCAGTAGAAATGGAATATTATTATTTTTTAAATTGTGCTTCCTACTGGGGGTCAGCTCAGCCGCTGCCAGCTGCATTAGAGGCCAGCTCAGCCGCTGCCAGCTGCATTGGAGGCCGGCTCAGCCGCTGCCAGCTGCATTGGAGGCCGGCTCAGCCGCTGCCAGCTGCATTGGAGGCCGGCTCAGCCGCTGCCAGCTGCATTGGAGGCCGGCTCAGCCGCTGCCAGCTGCATTGGAGGCCGGCTCTGCCGCTGCCAGCTGCATTGGAGGCCGGCTCTGCCGCTGCCAGCTGCATTGGAGGCCGGCTCTGCCGCTGCCAGCTGCATTGGAGGCCAGCTCAGCCGCTGCCAGCTGCATTGGAGGCCAGCTCAGCCGCTGCCAGCTGCATTGGAGGCCAGCTTAGCCGCTGCCAGCTGCATTAGAGGCCGGCTCTGCCGCTGCCAGCTGCATTGGAGGCCAGCTCAGCCGCTGCCAGCTGCATTGGAGGCCAGCTCAGCCGCTGCCAGCTGCATTGGAGGCCAGCTTAGCCGCTGCCAGCTGCATTAGAGGCCAGCTTAGCCGCTGCCAGCTGCATTAGAGGCCAGCTCAGCCGCTGCCAGCTGCATTGAAGGCCGGCTCAGCCGCAGCCAGCTGCATTGGAGGCCGGCTCAGCCGCTGCCAGCTGCATTGAAGGCCGGCTCAGCCGCTGCCAGCTGCATTGGAGGCCAGCTCAGCCCATGCCAGCTGCAATGGAGGCCAGCTCAGCCCATGCCAGCTGCATTGGAGGCCGGCTCAGCCGATGCCAGCTGCAATGGAGGCCAGCTCAGTCATGATAAATAAAGTGACATATATTGGGGGAGTTACTTTGCAGAAAGATGTTCCTTTAAAGGGGTACTCTGGTTTTAATTTTTTTTTATCAACTGGTGCCAGAAAGCTAAACAGATATGTAAATTACTTCTATTTTAAAATCTTAACCCTTCTGGTATCAGCTGCTGTATGCTCCACATGAAGTTGTGTAGTTCTTTCCAGTCTGACTACAGTGCTCTCTGCTGACACCTCTGTCCATGTCAGGAACTATCAGGAGCAGGAGAGATTTGCTATGGGGATTTGCTCCTACTCTGGACAGTTCCTGACATGGACAGAGGTGTCAGCAGAGAGCACTGTGGTCAGACAGAAAAGAAATTAAAAAAGAAAAGTACTTCCTCTGGAGCATATAGCAGCTGATAAGTACTGGAAGGATTAAGATTTTTAAATAGAAGTAATTTGCAAATGTGTTTAACTTTCTGGCACCAGTTTATTTAAAAAAATAAATAAATAAAAATAAAAAGTTCCAACGGAGCACCCCTTTAATAGAAGAGTCTGACGACATCATCCATGAGAGGAACAAGCAAGATCATGTGACCATTCGATCATGTGAACAGTCCTAGAAAAGGCCTAGGCCAGTGGTCTTCAACTTGCGGACCTCCAGATGTTGCAAAACTACAACTCCCAGCATGCCCGGACAGCCGTTGGCTGTCCGGGCATGCTGGGAGTTGTAGTTTTGCAACATCTGGAGGTCCGCAGGTTGAAGACCACTGGCCTAGGAGGTCACGTTAGTAAACTAAAATAGACAAGTAGTTCATACATCAGTTCTTATAATAGTGAAAAAAATGTTGTAGTTTGCCATCGTTGGGGTTCCAGCTGTTGGGATACTACATCTCCCAGCATGCCATGATGAGGATTCTAAATAAAGGTTTTATTATACTTGCCCTGCACCCACCAGTCAGTGAAGATCACTTGTCTCATTTCCCTTATTTCACAGCAGATAGCCGGCGCCCTGATGTCATCGCCCTCGCGGCCTGGAGTAGAGAAACGCTGCTCAGGGATTACACTCCGGCCGTCCTGCATTCCCATCACTGGGAATCATTGGGAGTAAAATGTAAAAATATATACAGTGATCTCTCAACTTACAATGGCCTCAACATACAATAGTTTCAACATACAATGGTCTTTTCTGGACCATTGTAACTTGAAACCAGACTCAACATACAATGCTATGGGATCTGCGAAACGTGTCAATGGCCGGAAAAACTGACCGATCAGAATTAGCATTTCACTGGTAAAACCCCTGTATTACTGAAGTGTATGCACTGACTGGTGTCTGGTAGTGTCCCCTACAGTACAGGGAGGTATTACATGTTCTGTACTATTTACCTGTATTACTGAAGTGTATGCACTGACTGGTGTCTGGTAGCGCCCCCTACAGTACAGGGATGTATTACATGTTCTGTACACTTTACCTGTATTACTGAAGTGCATGCACTGACTGGTGTCTGGTAGTGTCCCCTACAGTACAGGGAGGTATTACATGTTCTGTACACTTTACCTGTATTACTGAAGTGTATGCACTGACTGGTGTCTGATAGCGCCCCCTACAGTACAGGGATGTATTACATGTTCTGTACTAGTCTTTACCTGTATTACTGAAGTGCATGCACTGACTGGTGTCTGGTAGCGCCCCCGACAGTACAGAGAGGTATTACATGTTCTGTACTCTTTACCTGTATTACTGAAGTGTATGTACTGACTGGTGTCTGGTAGCGCCCCCTACAGTACAGGGAGGTATTACATGTTTTGTACTCTTTACCTGTATTACTGAAGTGTATGCACTGACTGGTGTCTGGTAGCGCCCCCTATAGTACAGGGAGGCATTACATGTTCTGTACACTTTACCTGTATTACTGAAGTGTATGCACTGACTGGTGTCTGGTAGCGCCCCCTACAGTACAGGGAGGTATTACATGTTCTGTACACTTTACCTGTATTACTGAAGTGTATGCACTGACTGGTGTCTGGTAGCGCCCCCTATAGTACAGGGAGGCATTACATGTTCTGTACTCTTTACCTGTATTACTGAAGTGTATGCAGTGACTGGTGTCTGGTAGCGCCCCCTACAGTACAGGGAGGTATTACATGTTCTGTACACTTTACCTGTATTACTGAAGTGTATACACTGACTGGTGTCTGGTAGCGCCCTCTACAGTACAGGGTAGTATTACATGTTCTGTACTCTTTACCTGTATTACTGAAGTGTATGCACTAACTGGTGTCTGGTAGCGCCCCCTACAGTACAGGGAGGTATTACATGTTTTGTACTCTTTACCTGTGCCAGGGTTAGCTTCTCCTTTGGACACCAGGTGAGGGCGGCTCCATGTTACTTTTTTTAGGACATTACATGTTCTTTACAGGACCCTGAAGAAGCTCCTGTCCTCTACATAGACCAGTGTTTGCCAAAGAGGTTGCCTCCAGCTGTTGCAAAATTACAACTCCCAGCATGCCCGGACAGCCTTTGGCTGTCCGGGCATGCTGGGAGTTGTAGTTTTGCAACAGCCTGAGGCACCCTGGTTGGGAAACACTGACCTAGACAGTGATTACAGCTCCCAGCAGATCTTTATTACTTTTATATGTAGGGATTTGCTTTATCTATATTAGTTATCTACTTATTTTTCTTTAATCCTCACTTTTTCCTATTTTTGGATGACATTTTGGTGGCTTCAGAACCAATTACCAGGTTTCCATAGAATTCTGGTCTCAACATACAATGGTTTCAACATACAATGGTCGTCCTGGAACCAATTAATATTGTAACTTGAGGGAGCACTGTACATACCGACTCATATATATCCTGTTTATTAAGATGGAGGCTGAACTCTGTGCCGGATATTATTGTTTTCTTCCATGATCTACAGATGCAGCAGAGCTGATCTTGTGGCGTTTATATCACTCATTATGTAAACTTACTTCATTTTCTTAAAGTGCCCCTCCAATTCTATGGAGAGGTGCAGGTCGTACAATTACTGAGGGGACTATGTAGCACCCAAGGAGTCTCCAGCACAGATCCTATTGTGCAAGAACTGAGGATGAGGCTCTGGGTGTCAGATCATGGGGGAGATTCATCAAAACCTGTCCAGAGGAAAAGTGGCTGAGTTGCCCATAGCAACCAATCAGATCGCTTCTTTCACTTTTGAAAAGGCCTTTTCAAAAATGAAAGCAGCGATCTGATTGGTTGCCATGGGCAACTCAGCAACTTTTCCTCTGGACAGGTTTTGATAAATCTCCCCCAATGTGTTTTAGATGCCAGTCATCAGACCGTCTATGTGGGATCAGGCTCCTAGGGCTGTCATCAGATCATCTGTTTGGGGTCAGGTTCTTGGGGGTCACCCATCTGGGATCAGGCTCAGAGTATCATCAGATCACCTATGTGGGATCCGGCTGCTTGCACAGTCATCAGATCACCTATATGGGATCAGCCTCCTAGAACAATTATCAGATCACATACGTGGGATCAGGCTCCTGGGGCTGACATCAGATCACCTATGTAGGATCAGGCTCCTAGGGCTGACATCAGATCACCTATGTAGGATCAGGCTCCTGGGGATGACATCAGATCACCTATGTAGGATCAGGCTCCTAGGGCTGACATCAGATCACCTATGTAGGATCAGGCTCCTGGGGCTGACATCAGATCACCCATGTAGGATCAGGCTCCTAGGACTGATATCAGATCACCTATGTAGGATCAGGCTCCGAGGGCTGACATCAGATCACCTATGTAGGATCAGGCTCCTGGGGCTGACATCAGATCACCTATGTAGGATCAGGCTCCTAGGACTGATATCAGATCACCTATGTAGGATCAGGCTCCTAGGACTGATATCAGATCACCTATGTAGGATCAGGCTCCGAGGGATGACATCAGATCACCTATGTAGGATCAGGCTCCTGGGGCTGACATCAGATCACCTATGTAGGATCAGGCTCCGAGGGATGACATCAGATCACCTATGTGGGATCAGGCTCCCGAGGGCTGACATCAGATCACCTATGTAGGATCAGGCTCCTGGGGCTGACATCAGATCACCTATGTAGGATCAGGCTCCGAGGGCTGACATCAGATCACCTATGTAGGATCAGGCTCCGAGGGCTGACATCAGATCACCTATGTAGGATCAGGCTCCTGGGGCTGACATCAGATCACCTATGTAGGATCAGGCTCCGAGGGCTGACATCAGATCACCTATGTAGGATCAGGCTCCTAGGGCTGACATCAGATCACCTATGTAGGATCAGGCTCCGAGGGATGACATCAGATCACCTATGTAGGATCAGGCTCCTGGGGCTGACATCAGATCACCTATGTAGGATCAGGCTCCTGGGGCTGACATCAGATCACCTATGTAGGATCAGGCTCCTGGGGCTGACATCAGATCACCTATGTAGGATCAGGCTCCGAGGGCTGACATCAGATCACCTATGTAGGATCAGGCTCCTGGGGCTGACATCAGATCACCTATGTAGGATCAGGCTCCTATTACTGACATCAGATCACCTATGTAGGATCAGGCTCCTAGGGCTGACATCAGATCACCTATGTAGGATCAGGCTCCGAGGGATGACATCAGATCACCTATGTGGGATCAGGCTCCTAGGACTGATATCAGATCACCTATGTAGGATCAGGCTCCGAGGGCTGACATCAGATCACCTATGTAGGATCAGGCTCCTGGGGCTGACATCAGATCACCTATGTAGGATCAGGCTCCGAGGGCTGACATCAGATCACCTATGTAGGATCAGGCTCCTGGGGCTGACATCAGATCACCTATGTAGGATCAGGCTCCGAGGGCTGACATCAGATCACCTATGTAGGATCAGGCTCCTAGGGCTGACATCAGATCACCTATGTAGGATCAGGCTCCGAGGGCTGACATCAGATCACCTATGTAGGATCAGGCTCCTAGGGCTGACATCAGATCACCTATGTAGGATCAGGCTCCTAGGGCTGACATCAGATCACCTATGTGGGATCAGGCTCCTAGGGCTGACATCAGATCACCCATGTAGGATCAGGCTCCTAGGGCTGACATCAGATCATCTATGTAGGATCAGGCTCCTAGGGCTGACATCAGATCACCTATGTAGGATCAGGCTCCTAGGGCTGACATCAGATCACCTATGTAGGATCAGGCTCCGAGGGATGACATCAGATCACCTATGTAGGATCAGGCTCCTGGGGCTGACATCAGATCACCTATGTAGGATCAGGCTCCTGGGGCTGACATCAGATCACCTATGTAGGATCAGGCTCCTAGGACTGATATCAGATCACCTATGTAGGATCAGGCTCCTGGGGCTGACATCAGATCACCTATGTAGGATCAGGCTCCTGGGGCTGACATCAGATCACCTATGTAGGATCAGGCTCCTAGGGCTGACATCAGATCACCTATGTAGGATCAGGCTCCTAGGGCTGACATCAGATCACCTATGTAGGATCAGGCTCCTGGGGCTGACATCAGATCACCTATGTAGGATCAGGCTCCGAGGGCTGACATCAGATCACCTATGTAGGATCAGGCTCCTGGGGCTGACATCAGATCACCTATGTAGGATCAGGCTCCTAGGGCTGACATCAGATCACCTATGTAGGATCAGGCTCCGAGGGCTGACATCAGATCACCTATGTATGATCAGGCTCCGAGGGCTGACATCAGATCACCTATGTAGGATCAGGCTCCGAGGGCTGACATCAGATCACCTATGTAGGATCAGGCTCCTAGGACTGATATCAGATCACCTATGTAGGATCAGGCTCCTGGGGCTGACATCAGATCACCTATGTAGGATCAGGCTCCTAGGGCTGACATCAGATCACCTATGTAGGATCAGGCTCCTAGGACTGATATCAGATCACCTATGTAGGATCAGGCTCCTAGGGCTGACATCAGATCACCTATGTAGGATCAGGCTCCTGGGGCTGACATCAGATCACCTATGTAGGATCAGGCTCCTAGGACTGATATCAGATCACCTATGTAGGATCAGGCTCCTAGGACTGACATCAGATCACCTATGTAGGATCAGGCTCCGAGGGCTGACATCAGATCACCTATGTAGGATCAGGCTCCGAGGGCTGACATCAGATCACCTATGTAGGATCAGGCTCCTAGGACTGATATCAGATCACCTATGTAGGATCAGGCTCCTGGGGCTGACATCAGATCACCTATGTAGGATCAGGCTCCTGGGGCTGACATCAGATCACCTATGTAGGATCAGGCTCCTAGGGCTGACATCAGATCACCTATGTAGGATCAGGCTCCTGGGGCTGACATCAGATCACCTATGTAGGATCAGGCTCCTGGGGATGACATCAGATCACCTATGTAGGATCAGGCTTCTGGGGATGACATCAGATCACCTATGTAGGATCAGGCTCCTAGGACTGACATCAGATCACCTATGTAGGATCAGGCTCCTAGGGCTGACATCAGATCACCTATGTAGGATCAGGCTCCTGGGGCTGACATCAGATCACCTATGTAGGATCAGGCTCCGAGGGCTGACATCAGATCACCTATGTAGGATCAGGCTCCTGGGGATGACATCAGATCACCTATGTAGGACCAGGCTTCTGGGGCTGACATCAGATCACCTATGTAGGATCAGGCTCCGAGGGCTGACATCAGATCACCTATGTAGGATCAGGCTCCTAGGGCTGACATCAGATCACCTATGTAGGATCAGGCTCCTGGGGCTGACATCAGATCACCTATGTAGGATCAGGCTCCTAGGGCTGACATCAGATCACCTATGTAGGATCAGACTCCTAGGGCTGACATCAGATCACCTATGTAGGATCAGGCTCCTAGGGCTGACATCAGATCACCTATGTAGGATCAGGCTCCTAGGGCTGACATCAGATCACCTATGTAGGATCAGGCTCCTAGGGCTGACATCAGATCACCTATGTAGGATCAGGCTCCTGGGGCTGACATCAGATCACCTATGTAGGATCAGGCTCCGAGGGCTGACATCAGATCACCTATGTAGGATCAGGCTCCTGGGGATGACATCAGATCACCTATGTAGGACCAGGCTTCTGGGGCTGACATCAGATCACCTATGTAGGATCAGGCTCCGAGGGCTGACATCAGATCACCTATGTAGGATCAGGCTCCGAGGGATGACATCAGATCACCTATGTAGGATCAGGCTCCTAGGGTCACTCCTGCAGAGAAGTACCGGTAAATCTTCTATGTGGATTTCTCTCTATGACCTTCTGGCCTTGCCCCCATTTCTTGCTGTGCGTCGCCCCTTTAAGTTGATCTCCTAGAACCTTCTCTCCCTTCCGTAGTTTTGTGAGATCACCCTCCAATTCTTTCCATCCTGTTTCCTGATCTATTTGAACATTTTTCTGTAAATATACAATCCCCAGCCGTCCGTCATCTGAGGCGGCAGCCGGATCGCATCACTCGGCGTCGTACAAAGATCTATTGACTTCTTTGCTGCGGCTGCATATTTTTTTCTTTCTCGGAGATATTATTTTGCACACGGAGGCCGGATGGCCGGCGGGCACGTTCTGCAGCTCGCCTGCGCTTTTTATGAATTTCAGAATGTCGCTATTAATATTAATCTGTTAATGCATAAATATCAAATAAAGGACATTTGGATTGGAGACAATCGCCCCTTTAAGGGCCCTGAAGTCCAAACCTCACAGAGGCTGTTATCCCCTGCACCCCCCCCCTTTTTTTTAAACCCCAGTCGTCATGGTTACCATTGTTATAAGATACATTTTTGTTACTTTATCTAGAAAATTGTATCAAGAAGTCAGTAATTCTTATCTATAAAAGTTCTACAGCAGTGATCTCCAAACAGTGGACCTCCAGCTGTTGCAAATCTACAACTCCCAGCATGCCCGGACAGTTGCATCATTCGCTCTCTTTGAGCACAGTGAGTAAACACCCACAGTGCAGGGTTAAACCTCCACAGAGCTGGGAGAAAAATGTAATGAATGCAATCAAATCCTGTTAGTTTCAAATGGGTTCATTCCACTGTACAAAACTGAGGTGTCCAACTTTGCAGCCCTCGAGCTGTTGCAAAACTACAACTTCCAGCATGCTGGGAGTTGTTGTTTTGCAACAGCTGGAGGTCCACTGTTTGGAGACCACTGCTGATGAACCTCTATAGATAAGAATCACTGACTTCTTGATACAATTTTCTATATAAAGTTATAAAAATGTATCCTATAACAATGGTAACCATGCTGAGAGTTGTAGTTTTGCAACTGCTGGAGGGCTGCAGGATAGACACCACAGTTTTATAGAGTTGAATGAACCCATTTGGAACTACCTGGATTTGATTGCATTCATGAATTTGTTCCCCCCTGCCCTGTGGAGGTTTAACTCTCCCTGCACTGTGGGTGTTTACTCACTGTGCTCAAAGGGAATGAACGATTCAACTGTCCAGGCATGCTGGGAGTTGTAGTTTTGCAACAGCTGGAGGCCCACAGTTTGGAGACCTCTGCTCTTCAGGCCTTTTGTAGTTGGACAGAGAGGGGAGCACAGTTTTATTTTGCCATTCAAGAAATGCAAGCTCGGAAACATAAATTTGGCGCAGCACAGTAGACTTTGTTTCCTGCTCCTGATGCCACCTAATGTCTGAAATACTGTACTACAAGATCTTGCACACAAAAAAAAACAAAAAGTGCTGTATATTTTCCTTATCAGTTAATTGTTTTAATTTGCACTTTTGTTAATATTTTTATAAAATCGATTGTATTGTTTCTTCAGGACCGTGGCCGCAGAGGTACGAAAACAAATCTCAGGACAATACGGCTCCCCGCAGCTCCACAAAAACCTAAGCGTTGGAGGATCGCACCACGCCTCGGTAAGTTTCCATACTCGCTGCGCGTTGATCTATCGGAATATACCCCACCCTGCGGAGTCTGTAACTGCTCTATTATTTATGGAGTTTGTCTTCTTGTAATTCAGGTCCCTCTCACCGAAGTGGTCGACCCGGTGGATTTTGAAGAATATCTCACCAGTCATCCTGTAGTCGCCGACTCTGGCCCTTTAAGAGATCTGTATGAATTTCCCGCCGACGATGTGGAGGTCATCTACATGCCGAGAGAATGCCGGACGGTGGTGTCGTCAGTGCCGGAGGAGAGGTAATTCTCAATCCCCCATTCTTGATGATACAGATATGAGATCAGGCTATGGGAGGACATTAAAGGGGTACTCCGGTGGAAAACTTTTTTTTTTTTTTTTTTAAATCGACTGGTGACAGAAAGTTAAACAGATTTGAAAATTACTTCTATTAAAAAAATCTTAATCCTTCCAGTACTTTTTAGCAGCTGTATGCTACAGAGGAAATTCTTTTCTTTTTGAATTTCTTTTTTGTCTTGTCCACAGTGCTCTCTGCTGACACCTCTGTCCATGTCAGGAACTGTCCAGAGCAGCATAGGTTTGCAATGGGGTTTTTCTCCTGCTCTGGACAGTTCCTCACATGGACAGAGGTGTCAGCAGAGAGCACTGTGGAAAAGACAAAAAAGAAATTAAAAAAGAAAAGAATTTCCTCTGTAGCATACAGCTGCTAAAAAGTACTGGAAGGGTAAAGATTTTTTAATAGAAGTAATTTACAAATCTGTTTTACTTTCTGGCACCAGTTGATAAAAAAAAAAAAAAAAAAATGTTTCCCCCAGAGTACCCCTTTAACCCCTTAAGGACGCAGGACGTAAATGTACGTCCTGGTGAGGTGGTACTTAACGCACCAGGACGTACATTTACGTCCTAAGCATAACCGCGGGCATCGGAGCGATGCCGTGTCATGCGCGGCTGATCCCGGCTGCTGATCGCAGCCAGGGACCCGCCGGCAATGGCCGACGCCCGCGATCTCGCGGGCGTCCGCCATTAACCCCTCAGGTGCCGGGATCAATACAGATCCCGGCATCTGCGGCAGTTTGCGATTTGAATGAATGATCGGATCGCCCGCAGCGCTGCTGCGGGGATCCGATCATTCATAACGCCGCACGGAGGTCCCCTCTCCTTCCTCCGTGCGGCTCCCGGCGTCTCCTGCTCTGGTCTGTGATCGAGCAGACCAGAGCAGAAGATAGCCGATAACACTGATCTGTTCTATGTCCTATACATAGAACAGATCAGTATTAGCAATCATGGTATTGCTATGAATAGTCTTCTATGGGGACTATTCAAGTGTAAAAAAAAATGTAAAAAAATGTAAAAGTAAAAGTAAAAAAAATGTGAAAAATCCCCTCCCCCAATAAAAAAGTAAAACGTCCGTTTTTTCCTATTTTACCCCCAAAAAGCGTAAAAATTTTTTTTTATATACATATTTGGTATCGCCGCGTGCGGAAATGTCCGAACTATTAAAATAAAATGTTAATGATCCCGTACGGTGAACGGCGTGAACGAAAAAAAAAAAAAGTCCAAAATTCCTACTTTTGTAATGCATTTTATTAAAAAAAAAATTATAAAAAATTAAAGGTTTTTCATATGCAAATGTGGTATCAAAAAAAAGTACAGATCATGGCGCAAAAAATGAGCCCCTATACCGCCGCTTATACGGAAAAATAAAAAAGTTAGAGGTCATCAAAATAAAGGGATTATAAACGTACTAATTTGGTTAAAAAGTTTGTGATTTTTTTTAAGCGCAACAAGAATAGAAAAGTATGTAATAATGGGTATCATTTTAATCATATTGACCCTCAGAATAAAGAACACACGTCATTTTTACCATAAATTGTACGGCGTGAAAACGAAACCTTCCAAAATTAGCAAAATTGCGTTTTTCGTTTTAATTTCCCCACAAAAATAGTGTTTTTTGGTTGCGCCATACATTTTATGATATAATGAGTGATGTCATTACAAAGGACAACTGGTCGCGCAAAAAACAAGCCCTCATACTAGTCTGTGGATGAAAATATAAAAGAGTTATGATTTTTAGAAGGCGAGAAGGAAAAAATGAAAACGTAAAAATGAAATTGTCTGAGTCCTTAAGGCCAAAATGGGCTGAGTCCTTAAGGGGTTAAAACAAGTGCAGGCTCATGATATTGGTAAACTGAGCGGCTCAGATTTACTAAAATGTTTACTTTATTTTTTATACCAGTATATTTTTACAACAGTGGAGAAAAGACGTCCAGCGCCAACGCTCGATGCAATGTTCTTTACTTATGGATCAACACATATGGACAATGCACAAGGTGACGCGTTTCGGCTGCAAATTGCAGCCGAAACGCATCACCTTGTGCATTGTCCATATGTATTGATCCATAAATAAAGAGCATTGCATCGAGCTTGTGCTGGACGTCTTTTCTCCATTGTTGTGGATTCTTCAAGAGGTACAAAAAATATTGTGTACCAATTGGTGATGATGCCTGGTACCGGCCCACTAGGTGGTACTCCCCGCAATATAAACAAAAGGTATAACACTATGTGAGAAAAAAATAGTGGTAAGGGAGGGGCTAAATAAAACTTAACATTTATTAATGTCTTGATAAAATATAAAATCACATGATAGTGATGAGTAGTTTGATCAGCTGGGTACAGTGCCACCAATGCGACACTGTTTTATAGAAAGACACTGCTAATAACACAAGTCATCTCCTAGGTTTATCAGGAGAATAGAACCCCTATTGAATCCTCTCTATTCCCAACACGTTTCTGGCGCCCCTATTGGTATAGCGCCTTCCTCAGGGGCGCCCGCCGAGCTGAAACAAGCCGGCATTTCTGCTACTGCAGAACGCTGCGCTCCCGGAGTGTAACCAGGAGAAGATCAGCTTAATCGTACAGCACTTCAGGGCTGAGTACACAGCAGAAATTCTGAAAGCGCTGGCTTGATCTTGTAATGTATTTTGAGCCCAACACATATGTAGCAAACTATATATAAATAAATATTCTGTTTGGCTGCAAAGCAGATGTTGTATGGGCATGTGATACCCCCTTTAAAATTCCCCTGAGGAAGGCGCTATACCAATAGGCACGCCAGAAACGCGTTGGGAATAGAGAGGATTCAATAGGGGTTCTATTCTCCTGAGAAACCTAGGAGATGACTTGTGTTATTAGCAGTGTCTTTCTATAAAACAGTGTCGCATTGGTGGCACTGTACCCAGCTGATCAAACTACTCATCACTACCATGTGATTTTATATTTTATCAAGACATTAATAAATGTTAAGTTTTATTTAGCACCTCCCTTACCACTATTTTTTTTCTCACATAGTGTTATACCTTTTGATTCTTCAAGAGGGATTGGAGTAGCCTTGTCCGAGACGCAAAGCAGGCAGAGGGGCTGAGCTGAATATTATCTCGTTGGCTTTATTTTTTTTAGTTACTGTTCTCTCAGCTTCTTTCACTTTCTTGTTAATTTGCTTTTCCGGACACCTCTGGCCTGTTTACGCTGGCTGGAGGTTATTGGGAAAGCCAGAAGTAGGCGAAATGGGGATGTTATGCAATTTGTGTAACACCCATTGACCTTAAAGGGGTACTCCGGGTTGCAATGTTTTTTTCACCTACTCAGAATGACTGCATTTAAAAAAACAAAACAAAAACAAATTTGACCTATCATCCGCTACTCCCCCGGTGCCTCCAATATCCCGCTCCCAGCCTCCTCTGCGGTCCTTCTCCTGCTTCTATTGGTTGATTCAGACCACTGCAGCTCAACTAATCGCCGGCCGCAGTAATGTCCAGCCTCGGTTAGTGATAGATTGAGCGGCAATATGACGTATTGACTCCCGGCCCTGTCTTCTTCCTGGTACCTGGGCCCAATATGTCACACTGCCGATCAAACAATCACCTACTGAGGCGGGACATCGCTGTGGGCGGTGATTAGCTAAGCGGCAGTGTGACGAGTCGACCTATAGAAGCAGCAAGGGGATCACAGAGGAGGCCGGGAGCAGGATAACCAGAGGCATCACGCCCCGCCCCCTCAATGCAAGTCTATGGGACGTCCGTCATGCTTCCTCCCATAGACGTTGCATTAAGGGGGGCGGGGCATGACGTCACACGGTGCAAAGTCGTGACATCACGCTCGTCCGCCATTGTGGTCGGGCTCCGAAGCCTCCAGTGTTACTGGTGTGAGGTGGAAGCCGTACAGGTGGGTGCAGAAGCAGAGATCCCGGGGGCCCACAGCAGCGGGACCCCGGCGATCTGAAATCTTATCCCCTATCCTTTGGATAAAGGATAACATGTCTAGGGGTGCGGAGTACCCCTTTAAGGCTTCTTTCACACTGCCGTTGTGACACAGCAGTGCAGCGCACGTTTGGGAACCAGGGGAGAATAGCGGGAGAAAAAATACAGCAAGCGCCATCTTTTTCTCCCTTTAAAAAAAACAACGGTGCCCGATGGACCCCATAATAGTAAATGGGATCTGTCAGAACCCATTGTGCCCCGTCTGTAAAACGGGCGTTAAAGGCACAAAGGCAGTGTGAAGGGGGCCTAAAAGGGATATTTTTAAGTGTTTTGGACAGTTTGACAATTCTTCCCCATTCTTAGTCTGTAAAGTCCAAGTTTTGATCAACTATCAGTTTGCTCAAACTGCACCAGAATTTTGCTGCAGGGCGTTTCATCTTAAAGTGCCCCTTTTCTCATTTAGAAAAACTTTTGACATGTCACAGAAACATGTCAAAAGTTTGATCAGTCGGGGTCTCGGTTCTGAGACAGATGTGGAGAAAGAGCCGGGAGAATCATGCAGTAGCGCTCTTCACTCCCTGGATTTTCATCCAGCTTCTGTTAACGGCCCCATAGACTTTTATAATAGGGCCACGGGACAGATCGCCGGGAGCCGGGGAGTGTAGCGTGCTACTGCATACTGCTTTTCGCTGCTTCTCTAGATTGGTGGGGGTCTCAGTAATGAGACCTTGATCGAAAACATTTTTTTACACGTCTTTGTGACTCATCAAATGACAGGTACACTTTAAACCACGCCTCTTTTACCATACCACGCCCCTTCTGTTGGACACTGGGAGTGGAAAGTGCCAAAAACTCACAATAACTGAGTCGGGTAAGGCTGGGTCCACACTACGTTTTGTCCCATACGGGAGCGCATATGGCAGGGGGGAGCTAAAACCTCGCGCTCCCGTATGTGACCGTATGCGCTCCCGTATGCCATTCACTTCAATGAGATGACTGGAGTGAAACGTTCGGTCCGGTCGGCTCATTTTTGCGCCGTATGCGCTTTTACAACCGGACCTAAAACCGTGGTTGACCACGGTTTTAGGTCCGGTTGTAAAAGCGCATACGGCGCAAAAATGAGCCGACCGGACCGAACGTTTCACTCCGGTCGGCTCATTGAAGTGAATGACATACGGGAGCGCATACGGTCACATACGGGAGCGCGAGGTTTTAGCTCCCTCCTGCCGTATGCGCTCCCGTATGGGACAAAACGTAGTGTGGACCCAGCCTAAGACAGTTTTTTGGTGCAAACTATACCTGAATTCTGTCACTTTTCCTATAGTAAATCAGTCCCAATGTTTTTATTATTTATTTATTTTTTCACTTTGTTTTGTTGCTTGCCTTATAGTGAATTGGATCCGCACGTCAAAGACTGTGTACGAAGCTACACTGAGGACTGGGCCATTGTCAACAGGAAGTAAGTTTACTTGTGGACAACCCTACTTGTAATATGAATATTGAGCCAAACTGTTGCAAGAGAAGAAAAGGGAAACCTTTCGGAATCACCTGAATTATTGATTACATTTTCTCCCTGCACTGTTGATGTTGTACTTAAAAGGCAAGAATAGTTCAACTTTCTGTGTGTTATTTTGAGTTACATTGTTTTTGTCTGTAATTCTATTCTGGTTGTTCTCTAAGTTATAATTAATAGACAAACGCAATGTAACGAAATTAATAAAACACACAAAGTTTTTTAGTTCATTACCTCTATTGAGTGAGTAAACACTCACAATGCAGGGGGAAATAAATCTCCAAAGAGCAGGGAGAAAATAAAGTTATAAATTCAGTCAAATCCAGGTAGCTCCAAATGGCTTCATTACACCGTATCAAACTATAGTCTCCAAACTGCAACCCTCCAGCTTTAGCAAAACTACAACTCCCAGCATGCCCGGACAGCCAACGGCTGTCCGGGCATGCTAGGAGTTGCAGTTTTGCACCTGGAAAATCCAGGAGCTAATTTATTCCCAAAACAGCACCCCTCCTTTCCTCAGGTTGTGTTTGGTATTGCATCTCAGTTCCACTGAAGTGACTGGAGCCAAGTTGTAATACCACACTCAACTTAAGGACCAGGCGTGTTGCTGTTTTTGGAAGAAATTAAAGGGGTACTCCAGTGGAAAACTTATTTTTTTTTAAATGAACTGGTGCCAGAAAGTTAAAAAGATTTGTAAATCGCTTCTATTAAAAAAATCTTTATCCTTCCAGTACTTATTAGCAGCTGTATGCCACAGAGGAAATTCTTTTCTTTTTGAATTTCTTTTTTGTCTTGTCCACAGTGCTCTCTGCTGACACCTCTGTCCGTGTCAGGAACTGTCCAGAGCAGCATAGGTTTGCTATGAGCATTTTCTCCTGCTCTGGACATTTCCTGATACGGGCATCAGGTGTCAGCAGAGAGCACTGTGGCCAAGACAAAAAAAAGAAATTCAAAAGGCAAAGAATTTCCTCTGGAGCATACAGCTGCTAAAAAGTACTGGAAGGATAAAGATTTTTTAATAGAAGTAATTTACGAATCTGTTTAACTTTCTGGCACCAGTTGATTTTAAAAAAATAAAATAAAATAATGTTTTCCACCGGAGTACCCCCTTTTTTTTTTTTTTAACTCTTTACAAATTCCTAGATGACCTCCTTAAAGTGTAGAGGTCAGTATAAAAGCTTTTGATAATTCCTAGGGACATGTCAAACATTTTAATCAGTCTGGGTCTTAGTGTTTAGACCCCGACTCGGTCTCCTATTAAACATCTTTCTAACCAGTGCTGTGTATGTGACAGATACCACAAGCTGGGCACAGGCTTCAACCCCAACACCTTAGACAAACAGAAGGAGAGGCAGAGGGGTCTTCCTAGGCAAGTCTTTGAGTCGGATGATTCCCCGGAGAGCAGCAGCTATCAGGATGAACAGGTGCGTTATTTCCTCGTGATTACCTGTTTTAGCTGATGTGGCAGGCATGGAGTTTTCTACCATACTGATTTCTATTTCACCGCTAAAATGATTTTCTAATACTGCCTACATTTCCCATGAATGCTCTGGCTTTGCAGAGAGAGGGTGTGGAATCTCATCACTGCACCTGGTTATCTTATTAGGCTGCTGGTGCTGGAGGTCACCCTGGGGAACTGTTTACTTATTAGCAGGTTAAAGGGAACCAATCATCAAATTTTACCCTATATAATGCTTGGCAAAGCGTTATATAGGGTAAAATCTTTATTTTCACCATTCCCGAGGGACGCTCCTGCCCCCAGAGATGGTGAAGATATGAAGTTACAAACTAGTCACCGCCGCCGCCGTAAGTAGTCACCTGGGCAGGGAGCTCTTCTCACCAACTCCCGTTCTTCGGCCGGGAGCGACGCCCCCTCCGCTTGATTGACGTGCAGCGTCATCGCTCTGCTCCGTCTGTTCAGTGAGCGGAACAATGACGCTGCACGTCAATCAAGCGGAGGGGGCGTCGCTCCCGGCCGAAGAACGGGAGTTGGTGAGAAGAGCTCCCCGCCCAGGTGACTACTTACGGCGGCAGCGGTGACTAGTTTGTAACTTCATATCTTCACCATCCCTGGGGGTAGGAGCGTCCCCCGGGGATGGTGAAAATAAAGATTTTACCCTATATAACGCTTTGCCAAGCGTTATATAGGGTAAAATCTGATGATTGGTTCCCTTTAAGGTTAGTTCACACTACGGCAAAAATTACAGCTACTATACATCCTGATCCCATAGAGATAACAGCAGCAGTATACAGAGAGCTGGAGGGGTATAACTACTATATATATATATAAACAAATTCAATGCAGCACTACTTCACCGTAAAGTCCCGGTGCCAGCCCCTCGACCCGATCACAGTCCAGCAATAGAAGAAAAACTGGCGCAGCAATCAATAAATGCAAAAAATGGTGAGTTTATTCCCACATGTCAAACAAGCGACGTTTCAGGTCCATGGAGGAGCTGAAACATCACTTGTTTGACTTGGAATAAACTCACCATTTTTTGCATTTATTGAGTGCTGCGCCAGTTTTTCTTCTATCCATCTATTTATATATATATATACGGTATATATATATATATATATATATATATACACACACACACACAACGAGCGCTGGAGGAGATATGTGTAACTACTATATATCTTGATTCTATAGAGAGAGAGCTGGAGGGGAGGTGTATAACTTCTATATATTCAGATCCTATAGAGATAGAGCTGGAGGGGAGGTGTATAACTTCTATATATCCTGATTCCATAGAGATAGCAGCAGTATACAGATAGAGCTGGAGGGGAGGTGTATAACTTCTATATATCCTGATTCCATAGAGATAGCTGCAGTATACAGATAGAGCTGGAGAGGAGGTGTATAACTTCTATATATCCTGATTCCATAGAGATAGCAGCAGTATACAGATAGAGCTGGAGGGGAGGTGTATAACTTCTATATATCCTGATCCCATAGAGATAGCAGCAGTATACAGATAGAGCTGGAGGGGAGGTGTATAACTTCTATATATCCTGATTCCATAGAGATGGCAGCAGTATACAGATAGAGCGGGATGGGAGGTGTATAACTACTATATATCCTGATCCCATAGAGATAGCAGCAGCAGTATACAGATAGAGCGGGATGGGAGGTGTATAACTACTATATATTCAGATCCTATAGAGATAATAGCAGTATACAGATAGGGGGACTAATAGGTGTTAATGTCATCCTATAGTTCAGCTGATCCAGGACTGACCACTTCCTTTGACACTTGATCACATGACCCAGTTACAGTAATGAAATGAATGAATGCAGCTGATGAAACAGATAGAGCTGTAGGACTAGGGGGATGGCTAGGACTTTTCTAAAATAAATAAATAAATCTGAGAAATATTGTACACACTGAATTTGGGGCAGATTTTCTTATTAATAAGTTTTTTTTCTGGTAAACCAATTCCTCTTTCTCTCCAGAAATGATGCGGCATTATGCAGGTTTCTCATGTGTTTCTTCTTGTTCTCGGGGGAGGTGATTAGCGCAGCGTCTGGTAACGAGGATACAATGTATCAGGCTAAAAGACACAAATGTTCCGTCTACCCTTGCAGGACGATCTGAAGAGGCGATCCATGTCCATTGACGACACTCCCCGCGGTAGTTGGGCTTGCAGCATTTTTGACCTCAAGAACTCCCTACCTGACGCCCTGCTATCAAACCTCCTGGACCGTAGCCCAAATGAGGAGATCGATCACCAAAACGAACACCAAAGGAAGTCACATAGACATAAAGAAATATTTGCACTACATCCAGCTCAGGACGAGGTATTGGACTTAGATGATACATGGCTGGACATGGGGGGCAGCTGTAATATGGACGCCATAGTGGTGCATGAGAGTGAATGAAATCTAACACCCCAAGGCATGAATCCTCAGATTGTGTGTGTGTAGATATTTTGAAGCAGGAAGAAGCGAGATGGGGCAACCCCTTTAAAGGGAAACTCCGCCCCTAGACATCTTATCCCCTATCCAAAGCATAGGGGATAAGATGTCTGATCACGGAGGTCCCGCCGCTAGGGACCACCACAATCTTGCCTGCGGCACCCCAGACATCCGGTGCACGGATGACTGGCGATGCGGGGTGGAGGCTTGTGACGTCACGGTTACGCCCCGCTTGTGACGTCACAGCCACGCCCCCTCAATGCAAGTCAATGGGAGGGGGCGTGACGGCTGTCACGCCCCCTCCCATAAACTTGCATTGAGGGGGCGTCGCTGTAACATCACGAGCGTGACGTCACAAGCCTCCGGTGCTGCACCCGACCCTCTAAACGAACGCCGGGTGCAGCAGGGAGATTGTGGGGGTTCCCATCGGTGGGACCCCCTGCGATCAGACATCTTATCCCCCATCCTTTGGATAGGGGATAAGATGTCTAGGGGCGTGGGGAACCCTTTAATTGAAAATTGTTAAAGGGGTTATCCAGGAAAAAACTTTTTTTTATATATCAACTGGCTCCAGAAAGTTAAACAGATTTGTAAATTACTTCTATTAAAAAAATCTTAATCCTTTCAGTACTTATGAGCTGCTGAAGTTGAGTTGTTCTTTTCTGTCTAAGTCCTCTCTGATGACACGTGTCTCGTGAACCGCCCAGTTTAGAAGCAAATCCCCGTAGCAAACCTCTTCTACTCTGTGCAGTTCCCGAGACAAGCAGAGATGTCAGCAGAGAGCACTGTTGCCAGACAGAAAACAACAACTCGACTTCAGCAGCTGATAATTATTGAAAGGATTAAGATTTTTTTAATAGAAGTAATTTACAAATCTGTTTAACTATTTGGAGCCAGTTGAGATATATATATAAGTTTTTTTTCCTGAAATACCCCTTTTAATTTTCAAATTTTTTTTTCTACGGCTTCTATGTATTTCTATGGTGATGGACAACAAAGTGTGTGTGTGTGGGGGGGGGGGGGGTATTTTTCAATAAAGAAGTTACAATTTTTTTTGCGCAATGTTCAAGGCTTGTATGAAAATTTGCTACTTTTTAATGCCAGAAAACTGTCATGAAAGCCTTGGTAAATTTCCCCCAATGAGCTTATAATGTGATCCTGTGTTGTGTGTTACTGTGGAGACACACGAGTCTGTTTAGTACTAGGGATCGACCGATATCGTTTTTTTTAGGGCCGATACCGATAATCGGTGGAGGTTAGGGCCGATAGCTTATACCGATATTCCCGTATAAGTTATCGGCTATTTATCCCCCCACGACACCGCTGCAGATCATTGATTTAAAGCGGGCGCTTTAAATCAATGATCTGCAGTGGCTTTTGCTGTGCCATAGACCGCCGCCACCACCCGCTTCTCTCCCCCTGCCTGTCCGGGGGTCCTCCTGAGTCCTATCACCGCCACCGCCCCCCACTGCCACACCGCTCCGCGCCCCCTACCGCCCCACCGCCCCGCGTTGCACCCCCCACCGCACCGCCCCGGCCCCATTGCCTCCCCCATCCCCGGTTTTATAATTACCTGTTCCCGGGGCCCGGAGTCCACTCTACATCTGGCTCCGGTGGCGTCCTCCTGAGCTGTCACTGTGCGAACTGACGGTGACGTCGCGTCACGTCACTCGTCATTGCGCACAGCGTAACGCAGGACGCAGCAGGAGCCAGAAGTAGTGTGGACCCCGGGAACAGGTAATTATAAAACCGGGGATGGGGGAGGTAATCGGGGCGGTGCGGTGGGGCTGTGCGGCGGGTCGGTAGGGGGGCGGTGGCGGTGCGGGGCATTATCGGATTATCGGCAATGTAATTTCCGATACAGATAATGCCCAAAAATCGTGACTATCGGCCAAACCGATAATCGTTTGATCACTATTTAGTAGTTAGGACAGTGTTTCCCAACCAGGATGCCTCCAGGTGTTGCAAAACTACTACTCCCAGCATGCCCGGACAGCCAGCGGCTGTCCGGGCATGCTGGGAGTTGTAGTTTTGCAACATCTGGAGGCACCCTGGTTGGGAAACAGTGAGTTAGGAAATATATTTGTAGGAGATATATTTGTGTTTATGGGTCTGAAGATGACGGCTCAATACTATTCATTTCTTTATTTTACTTTCTGTGACACATAATCTCAATATTTGATCCCCAGGATGAGCCCATTGAACGTCTCAGTGTGCCCGAAGTACCAAAAGAACATTTTGGGCAGCGGCTGCTAGTGAAATGCTTGAGCCTCAAGTAAGTGAAATATCTGACACACACACAGGGTCGGAGGACTTTACCCTACAGGTTGCTGCAATGGCTGCAGTTAGTTACTTTTGATCTACCTGCGGTTTAACCCCTTCATGACCCAGCCCATTTTCACCTTCATGACCTGGGCATTTTTTGAAAATCTGACCACTGTCACTTTAAACATTAATAACTTTGGAATGCTTTTACTTATCATTCTGATTCCGAGATAGTTTTTTCATGACATATTCTACTTTATGTTATTGGTAAAATTTCACTGATATTTGTATCCTTTCTTGGTAAAAAATCTAAAAATTTCATGAAAATTTTGAAAATTTAGGATTTTTCTAACTTTGAAAGTCTCTGCTTGAAAGGAAAATGGATATTCCAAATAAATTACATATTGATTCACATATACAATATGTCTACTTTGTGTTTGCATAAAAAATTTACAAATTTTTACTTTTGGAAGACACCAGAGGGCTTCAAAGTTCCGCAGCAATTTTCCAATTTTTCTCAAGATTTTCAAAATCGTAATTTTTCAGGGCCCAGTTCAGGTTGGAAGTAGATTTTAAGGGTCTTCATATTAGAAATACCCCATAAATGACCCCATTATAAAAACTGCACCCCCCAAAGTATTCAAAATGACATTCAGTAAGTGTTTTAACCCTTTAGGTGTTTCACAGGAATAGCAGCAAAGTGAAGGAGAAAATTCTAAATCTTCATTTTTTACACTCGCATTTTCTTGTAGACCCAATTTTTGAATTTTTACAAGGGGTAAAAGGAGAGAAATCACCCTAAAATTTGTAACCCAATTTCTCTCAAGTAAGGAAATACCTCATATGCGTATGTAAAGTGTTCGGCGGGCGCAGTAGAGGGCTCAGAAGGGAAGGATCGACAATGGGATTTTGGAGAGTGAGTTTTTCTGAAAGGGTTTTTGGGGGGCATGTCCCATTTAGGAAGCTCCTATGGTGCCAGAACAGTGGACCCCCCCACATGTGACCCCATTTTGGAGACTATACCCCTCATGGAATTTAATAAGGGGTGCAGTGAGCATTTACACCCCACTGGCGTTTGACAGATATTTGAAACAGTGGACTGTGCAAATCAAAAATTTTATTTTTCATTTTCACAGACCACTGTTCCAAAAATCTGTCATACACCTGTGGGGTGTAAATGCTCACTGCACCCCTTATTACATTCCGTGAGGGGTGTAGTTTCCAAAATGGGGTCACATATGGATATTTATTGTTTTGCGTTTGTCAGAACTGCTGTAACAATCAGCCACCCCTGTGCAAATCACCTCAAATGTACATGGCGCACTCTCCCTTCTGGGCCTTGTTGTGCGCCCCCAGAGCACTTTGCGCCCACATATGGGGTATCTCCGTAGTCGGGAGAAATTGCGTTACAAATTTTTGGGGTCTTTTTTCCCTTTTACCTCTTGTGAAAATGAAAAGTATAGGGCAACACCAGCATGTCAGTGTAAAAAATTTATTTTTTTACACTAACATGCTGGTGTAGACCCCAACTTCACCTTTTCATAAGGGGTTAAAGAAGAAAAAGCCCCCCAAAATTTGTAAGGCAATTTCTCCCGAGTACGGCGATACCCCATATGTGTCCCAAAACTGTTGCCCTGAAATACGACAGGGCTCCAAAGTGAGAGAGCGCCATGCGCATTTGAGGCCTGAATTAGGGATTTGCATAGGGGTATTCTATGCCAATGATTCCCAAACAGGGTGCCTCCAGCTGTTGCAAAACTCCGAGCATGCCTGGACAGTCAATGGCTGTCCGGCAATACTGGGAGTTATTATTTTGCAACAGCTGGAGGCTCCGTTTTGGAAACAGTAGCGTACCAGA